>NC_141819.1:6732117-6992117 GCF_982586985.1 Callionymus lyra
TTGAAAAAGTTGTAAAATATAAATATTTTGTACCTCTTCAAAACAACAACATTAAAATATAAATATTTTTACCTCTTCTTAATGTTGGAGTTTTGAAGAGGTAAACCAAATAATAATAATAATAATAATAATATTTTAATGTTGGAGTTTTGAAGAGGTAGAAAAAAAAGAAAATAAAAGAATATTTTAACGTTGGAGTTTTGAAGAAAAAAAAGAATATTTTAATGTTTGAGTTTTGAAGAGGTAAAAAATATTTATATTTTAATGTTGTAGTTTTGAAGAGGAAAAAAATATTTATATTTGAATGTTGTAGTTTTGAAGAGGTAAACAATATTTATATTTTAATGTTGTAGTTTTTTTGTACCTCTTCAAAACTATAACATTAAAAAATTGTTGCCCAAATGTGTAAAATGTTGTTTTTTGAAGGCTCGAAAAAGTTGTGAAATATTAATATTTTGTACCTCTTCAAAACAACAACATAAAAATATAAATATTTTTACCTCTTCTTAATGTTGTAGTTTTGAAGAGGTAAACAAAAAAATTAACGTACGAGTTTTGAAGAGGTAAAAAAAATAATAATAAAAGAATATTTTAAAGTTGTATTTTTTTTTTTTTTCTTTTTTTTTACGTCTTCAAAACTACAACATTAAAATATATATATATATATATATATTTTTTACCTCTTCAAATCTACAACGTTAAAATAAATATTTTTTACCTCTTTTTTTTACCTCTTCAAAACACAGACATTATAAAAATACTGGTATGGAATAATAGATTAAAAAAATCGAGATTCAATATTTTTAACAAGTATCCTTTTAAATTTATTTTTTAAACATGTTTAAAATCCAATATATAATATATATATATTATACTCTATGTCTAAAAAATGTTTCCATTATTCAATGAAAACAAAACCAACCTTTCAATATTTTAATTATTGAATTCAATTATTCAGAAAATAATTATTTGGTTAAAAAAATACAACATTTCAATAAAATTAAATGTTAAATTCAATCCTTCAATTCTCTGATGACACTGATCTACTTGCATAAGAAACAAAGCAAATGTTTTTCAATATTCAGTTCATGAGCTGAAAACAGATTCAACTGCTCCAACAGGAAGTGACATTTATCAACACGTCATATTTAAAGTAGGAAATCTACACTTTTCTCTCTTAATGTTTACCTTGAAAATGTTGAAAACCATGATCAACTTGATGAGACTGATTGTTGCAACAGTCACATGTCAGGAGAATGATCACAGATACCATCAGCACAATGGATTCAACAAGAAATGGAGACACATGTGTTCAGTGTGAAGTGAAGTAGTTGTAGATGAGCCTCACAAATCATTGGAGAAAGACATTTCTTACCAACATGTTAGTTTTCACACCCGTATATAACCTGAGCACAAATATTGATATTTTCTTACAACACACTTGGTTGTCACGTCAATACTTCATCTCTCCTGTCCTGTTTGTGGGGGCGCTAATCCTCTAAATGAGGGTGAAGAAGTCGTAACCAGCGGCTGATGAAGATGACGAGTTAACAATAGTGTCAGTACACGATGAGGGCAGCCTACACTGTACAAAAACAAACAACTCACCACACATGGATTTCCTAAATGTTACAAAATAAAATGTTCATATCTGGATCTACTACCTGAAAGAATCAATAATCAAACAGAAATATCTTCTTCACATTTGAAGTTAATCTTACAGCAAATGACATCAACTTTCATTGATCTCTTTACATCCACCACACATGATGACTTTAACCACGTCTTTAAAATGATCATCAATATATGATTTGACTGTTAACTGATGCTTTTACAAAACTATACTTTCTATACGTGAGTGTCAGTGAAATTAAGTTATTTATAATTGTATTATTGATCTTTATTTTATAATGATTTTATTCACACAGTTGCAACATTAAATTCAAGTAAAAACAGTCATTTATTGTAAACAATTGACTTTGAAATGACTTGTTAATGTGGTTCAGTTCGTCAAAGTCACCACTCTGAGTGTTTTCTCTGTCACAAGACAAAAGTATTTATGATTCCTTTAATAATACTGACGTGTACAAAATACTTATTAAGTGAACAAAGATCTGCTGTTTTTTTGTTTATGTTTTAAGTCTCCGTTGATGGTTGTTTTGACTCTGTTGGTTTGGACTGTTGCTGAATGAATTGGAGTCTCAGTAAAAGACATGACAAACAAAACTTATTGGCTTCAATGTACATTTATGAACATATTTAGGTTCAAAAGAACCCTAAAGTAAGTAAAGTAGTTAAAGAAACTTCATGATAAATTGAAGAACAATGTAAGAATGATGCGATTAGTCGACTTAATGGTTGATAGTTTGGTGACCAGTCGACTGTTAAAATAGTCGTAGACCTTATGAACAACAGATGAACCATAAGGATAACCATAATAATCTATGAGCTGCTTCACTGAAGAACAAAGTGATGACAGACTTTGACTCATGTTTCCACCTCTGACTTTACATTTGAGCTTTGATGATGTAGAAAAGATGATGTTCTGACCTGAGAGTCTCCAGGTGACAGTGTGGACTCTTCAGTCCAGCAGACAGCAGCTCCACTCCTGGATCCTGCAGCTTGTTGTTACTCAGGTCCAGTAGAGTCAGACTAGAGGACAGAGAGCTGAGGACTGAGGACAGAAGTGAACAACTTCTCTCTGACAGTTCACACCATCTCAGCCTGTGAAAGAGACGAGTTTCATCAACAAGTGACTTTTCAATTTTCTATTTGACAAGAATTGAAAGAGTTTATTTCAAGACAAACTCAACTATTTCCATTGATAAGATCTTCAGTTGTGGTTTGTTGTCTGCTTCCTCTCTAATATAGTTCAGTCAAAGTTTCTTTCAAACCTTTGATACCAATTATTGACACGTCATTGATTCATGCTGGACTTTTGAACATCAACAAGTGTTTGATTGAATGTGTTCATGTTATGGTTGATTTGATGTTGATGGACCAGATGAAGAGAAACTATGGAAGTATATCAGTGCCATCACAATATTGAATGGTTTCTACCTTTCAAATGTTGAATTACTTTTTTGAATAATTTAATTTTAAATAATTAAATGATTTGTATATTAAACGTTTTATTAATTTAATTGAATAATAAAAACAATATTTAGTAAAGGTTTTTTTCACACATATAGTTTAATATTCTTATTTAAATAATTTTAAAACACAATTTCCAGATTCAATACTTTTTAAATAGACGTATCAGTCTGAATAAGGAAAATAAGTGAATCAAGATTATGTATTTTTGAATTATTATAAATTCGAATATTTAACACTAAGTGTAAAAAAAATGTTTCCATTATTCAATGAAAACAAAACCAGCCTTTCAATATTTTAATTATTGTATTAAATTATTCAAAAAATAATTCTATGGATAAAAAAAATACAAAGTTTAAAAAAATGAAATGGTAAATTCAATCCTTCAATTCTCTGATGACACTGATCTACTTGCATAAGAAACAAAGCAAATGTTTTTCAATATTCAGTTCATGAGCTGAAAATAGATTCAACTGCTCCAACAGGAAGTGACATTTATACTGACGTGTAAAAAATACTTATTACGTGAACAAAGATCTGCTGTTTTTTTGTTTATGTTTTAAGTCTCCGTTGATGGTTGTTTTGACTCTGTTGGTTTGGACTGTTGCTGAATGAATTGGAGTCTCAGTAAAAGACATGACAAACAAAACTTATTGGCTTCAATGTACATTTATGAACATATTTAGCTTCAAAAGAAGCTTAAAGTAAGTAAAGTAGTTTTGTTTCATTAAAGAAACTTCATGATAAATTGAAGAAAAATGTAAGAATGATGCGATTAGTCGACTTAATGGTTGAATATTTGGTGAGCAGTCGACTGTTAAAATAGTCGTAGACCTCATGAACAACAGATGAACCATAAGAGAAGAACAGAGACAACAACGGTGGAAAAAACAAACAATGAAAACAAATCAAAGACAAACCTCAAGATTCCACTCTAAAGTGTTTTGTCTTCTACGAGACAGATGACGCGAGAACACTGGATAAAGAATATGAAGGACTGTTGTTTTGATTATTATTCATTTTCATTTAAAGTTGACGCTCGTTTGTTTATCATTACAATGATTTATTAAGATGATATTTTTATAAACTACGTAACATCTTTACCTGCTACACAAACATACAAATGTATCTATGAGCTGCTTCACTGAAGAACAAAGTGATGACAGACTTTGACTCGTGTTTCCACCTCTGACTTTACATTTGAGCTTTGATGATGTAGAAAAGATGATGTTCATACCTGAGAGTCTCCAGGTGACAGTGTGGACTCTTCAGTCCAGCAGACAGCAGCTCCACTCCTGGATCCTGCAGCTTGAAGTTTCTACTCAGGTCCAGTAGAGTCAGACTAGAGGACGGAGAGCTGAGGACTGAGGACAGAAGTGAACAACTTCTCTCTGACAGTCCACACCAGCTCAGCCTGTGAAAGAGACGAGTTTCATCAACAAGTGACTTTTTTAATTCTTTATTTAAAAACCATCAACTATTTACTTTCATAAGATCATGGTCACATGTTTGTTTGAATATTTATCAGGTTGGTATAAATGAGGGTGAAATGTTGAACATGACGACAGAAACACAAACATGAAGAAGGAGTAACAACAATGTTGAGGTTGTGGTTTGTTGTTAAATATTTACTTTAGAAAAACAGACTTTCCTACAAACTAGTGAGACATCATTGATTTATGCTGAATTGTTGGAACATGAACAAGTATTTCAGTGAATGTTTTCATGTGATCAACTTGATCTTGATTAATCAAATTAAATTAAATAAAGTGTTTTTCAACATTCCGTTCATGAGCTGAAAATAAATAATACTTCAACAGGAAGTGACATTTATCAACACATCGTCTGCGAACAAGGAAATCTGGCTCAGTTGCTTCATCAACCAGGAAACAAGAGCTGAGACGACACTCGTCTAGTTTCTCTCCAGATATTAGAAACAGGACATTTATTTATATCTTCATTTCTCCTGAGAGACAAGAAACCAGATGAACTGTGGACCAGACATGAAGAGAGAAGATGATGTTCTGACCTGAGAGTCTCCAGGTGACAGTGTGGACTCTTCAGTCCAGCAGACAGCAGCTCCACTCCTGGATCCTGCAGCTTGTAGTTGTGACTCAGGTCCAGTAGAGTCAGACTAGAGGACGGAGAGCTGAGGACTGAGGACAGAAGTGAACAACTTCTCTCTGACAGTTCACAGTTGTTCAGCCTGTGAAAGAGACGA
Source organism: Callionymus lyra (assembly GCF_982586985.1). Classification (NCBI taxonomy): domain Eukaryota; kingdom Metazoa; phylum Chordata; class Actinopteri; order Syngnathiformes; family Callionymidae; genus Callionymus; species Callionymus lyra. The sequence continues at coordinate 6,737,432 of NC_141819.1, forward strand.
GTTTCATCAACAAGTGACTTTTTCAATTTTCTATTTGACAAGAATTGAAAGAGTTTATTTCAAGACAAACTCAACTATTTCCATTGATAAGATCTTCAGTTGTGGTTTGTTGTCTGCTTCCTCTCTAATATAGTTCAGTCAAAATTTCTTTCAAACCTTTGATACCAACTATTGACACGTCATTGATTCATGCTGGACTTTTGAACATCAACAAGTGTTTGATTGAATGTGTTCATGTTATGATTGATTTGATGTTGATGGACCAGATGAAGAGAAACTATGGAAGTATATCAGTGCCATCACAATATTGAATGGTTTCAACCTTTCAAATGTGGAATTACTTTTTTGAATAATTGAAGATTAAATAATTAATACATTTGTAAATTAAAGGTTGAATTTATTTTTATTGAAAAATAACAATAACATTTTAAATGAATAAAAGTGTTTTCACAAATATAGTTTAATATTGTTACTAACAAGTATCCTTTCAAATTCATTATAAAAATGTCAAAACGTTTAAAATCCAATATAAATTTTAACCCTTGAGTTTTGAAGAAAGTTGAAGTTTTGAAGAGGTAAAAAATATTTATATTTTAATGTTGTAGTTTTGAAGAGGTAAAAAATATTTATATTTTAATGTTGTAGTTTTTTTGTACCTCTTCAAAACTATAACATTAAAAAATTGTTGCCCAAATGTGTAAAATGTTGTTTTTTGAAGGCTTGAAAAAGTTGTAAAATATAAATATTTTGTACCTCTTCAAAACAACAACATTGAAATATAAATATTTTTACCTCTTCTTAATGTTGGAGTTTTGAAGAGGTAAACCAAAAAATAATTAACGTCTGAAAAAAGAATATTTTAACGTTGTATTTTTTTTTTTTTACCTCTTCAAAACTACAACATTAATATATATATATATATATATATATATATATTTACCTCTTCAAATCTACAACGTTAAAATATAAATATTTTTTAACCTCTTTTTTTTTACCTCTTCAAAACACAGACATTATATAAATGCTGGTATGGAATTATAAATTTAAAAAATCGAGATTCAATATTTTTAACAACTATCATTTAAATTTACTTTTTAAACGTGTTTAAAATCCAATATATAATATATTTATATTAAACTCTATGTGTAAAAAATGTTTCCATTATTCAAGAAAACAAAACCAACATTTCAATATTTATATTATTGAATTAAATTATTCAAAGAATAATTCTATGGTTAAAAAATACAATATTTAAATAAAATGAAATGTTAAATTCAATCCTTCAATTCTCTGATGACACTGATCTACTTGCATAAGAAACAAAGCAAATGTTTTTCAATATTCAGTTCATGAGCTGAAAATAGATTCAACTGCTCCAACAGGAAGTGACATTTATGAACATATTTAGCTTCAAAAGAATCTTAAAGTAATACCTGACATGAATATTTTAAATTAAATACATGCAGTCGGACAAAGAGGACTATGAAGACGAACCCCTTTGATTTTATTATTTATTTTTATAGAACACATTTCCTGAGAAAAAGACAAGAGTTGACCTTTTGTATGAAACAGTAAAGTTAAATAAAGCTGCATTTTTATTGATGTAACCTTCGTGGTTTTGTTTCATTCAAGAAACTTCATGTGAATTTAAGATGAAGATTTTGTAGAAATCAGGCTCAGAGCTGCTGTGAAGGTCACACATGCTAACTTAAGTTTATTTTCTATAAATAAATGTTGCGTACACATTCATTTGTGTAACGCAGTATAATTAATGAGGCCACATGTTTTAAATATGTTGTTTTGATTATTATTCATTTTCATTTAAAGTTGACGCTTGTTTGTTTATCATTACGATGATTTATTAAGATGATATTTTTATAAACTACGTAACATCTTTACTTTTCAATTCTCTATTTGACAAGACTGAACTAGTTACATCATAAAATCACATATTGTATGAATATTTGAGGAAGGTTTGTCTAAATTAGGATCAGTTTGTTAAACACGATGACAAACACAACAATCATCAAAGAGTAAATCAAACATTCATGTTTAGTTCATATCATCAGAAATGTTTGAACAACTTACAGAACTTTGTTTGCAGCTTGAACCACCGGCAGAAGCCTCTCAAGAGCCTCGTCTGAAGCATATCTTGAGTATTTCTTCAGGTCAAACTCGTCCAGATGTTCCTCTGAGGACAGTATGATGAAGGCCAGGGCCGAACATTGAGAAGAAGACATTTGAACATAGAGACCTCCTGATCTCATCTGCTGTTGGACCTCCTCCACCAGAGAAGTGTCCTTCACTTCATTCAGACAGTGGAACAGGTTGATGATTCTCTCTGGAGACACATCCTCACTTATCTTCTTCTTGATGAGCTGTGCTGTTTTGTGATTGGTCCAGGAGCTACTTCCTGTCTGTGTCAACAAACCTGGAAGGGGACTCTGGCTGGTCTGCAGAGAAAGACCCAGAAGAAAGCGCAGGAACAAGTCCAGATGTCCATTTGGACTTTTTAGAGTTTCATCTATTGCTGTCTGGTAGAACCTTTCTGTTTGACTTTTGTCGATTTCTGTCAGTTCGGATGTTAGTTTTGATTCCATCAGGTTGACTCCAGAGTTGATGAAGGTCTGGTGGACGTGAAGAGCAGCCAGAAACTCCTGAACACTCAGGTGGATGAAGCAGAACACCTTGTCCTGGTACAGTCCTCTCTCCTCTCTGAAGATCTGAGTGAACACTCCTGAGTAAACTGAAGCTGCTGAGATGTCGATGTCACACTCTGTGAGGTCTGACTTATAGAAGATCAAGTTTCCTCTCTGCAGATGCTCAAAAGCCAGTTTTCCCAGAGACTCCATCATCTCCCTGTTCTCAGGATCAGAAACTGTGTCAGTCCAAGATCCTCCGTCGAATTTAACCTTCTTGACTTTGAACTGAACCACCAGGAAGTAGATGAACATCTCAGTCAGGGTGTTGGGCAGCTGTCCTGTCTCTGTGATCTTCAACATGTCCAGAACTGTGGCAGTGATCCAGCAGAAGATCGGGATGTGACACATGATGTAGACGCTTCGTGACCTCCTGATGTGAGACATGATGCTGCTGGTCTGCTCCTCATCTCTGAACCTCTTCCTGAAGTACTCCTCCTTCTGGAGGTCATTGAACCCTCTGACCTCTGTCACCATGTCCACACACTCAGGAGGGATCTGATTGGCTGCTGCAGGTCGTGTGGTGATCCAGAGACGAGCTGAGGGAAGAAGATCCCCCCTGATGAGGTTTGTCAGCAGGACGTCTACTGAGGTGGACTCTGTAGCTTCTATCAGGCGCCGACTGTTGAGGAAGTCCAGAGGGAGTCGACACTCGTCCAGACCATCTAAGATGAACAGAACCTGGAGTCCTTCAAAGCTGCTGAGTCTGGATTCTCTGGTTTCAGGAAAGAAAAGATGAACAAGTTCCATCAAACTCAACTTCTTCTCTTTCAGCAGGTTCAGCTCTCTGAAGGTGAAAGGAAAGATGAGCTGAAAGTTCTGGTGGGCTTTGTCTTCAGCCCAGTCCAGAGTGACCTTCTGTGTCAGGAGGGTCTTCCCAATGCCAGCCACGCCCTTCGTCAGCAGTGTTCTGATTGGTCGTTCTCTGTCAGGTGAGGCTTTAAAGAGGTCTTCTTGTCTGATGGTGGTTTCTGGTCTGGTCTGGTTCCTGGTGGCTGCTTCGATCTGTCGGACCTCGTGCTCCTGGTTGACCTGGTCTGTGCCCCCCTCAGTGATGTAGAGCTCAGTGAAGACCTCATTCAGAGGAGCAGAGTTTCCTGCTTTAGCGACCCCCTCAGACACACTGTGGAACTTCTTCTTCAGGCTCCTCTTCAGTCGTCCTCCACACTCTGAAGCAAGACTTCCTGAATGAAGACATAAGTCACGAGTCAGAAGATTGTAGAAGATTAAAATAAAGTAAAATCTTCAGATCTGATGCAAGTGTTCTTCATCTTCATCATGGTTGTTCACATGTTCTTACTGCTCCACAGACGCTCGGCCAGATTCTCCTCCTCCATGTCCTTCAGGAGATGAACTGTGATCTTCAGGAATTCTTCTCTGATGCTTCTCCACTTCGCATCTTCCTCCTCAGTCTGTGGAGTCTCTGGACTCACAAACCTCCAGACTCTCTTCAGCTCCTTCTGCATATAGTTGTAGAAGTTTCTCTCCAGTGACTGGAACAGAATCACAGAGAAGAAAGTCAGAGTGATAGTGGATCATCTCAAGAACCACAAAGACCAGAAGCTTTAACTTGGATTCAGCTGAAGGATGATGAACAGAAGGAACCTCTAGGATGAGGACCTCCTCTAGTTTATGAACATACCAGCCGTTTGATTTCCAGTTGTGAGGGATGTTGCTGACCAATGAGAAGCTCTGAGTTCTGATGGTCCACTCTGAGAAGAAGAGATGAAATCAGACTGTAAATAAACTCTTGTCGTGTTGAAGGTTCTGATCATAAATAAACTAGAAGGTTCCTTTTTAAACCCACATTCATCTCCATTAGAATTTAAATCTTGTCAAGTTAAATTGTTTATTTTGAATATTTTAATATAAAAATGATTCTTCTTTGTCTAATTCTTCAAAGACACAACAGTCCAGAATATTCTGGTTCCTCCTGCTGGATCCTGATGAAAACACAACTCTGATCAACTCTCATCTGTTTCTATCCTGGTATTCACCAGCTGAACCACTAGATGTCCTCACACTGCTGCACATGTCCACCTCTGCACTACAACTGTGAAAGCAGTTGTAGTGCAGAAGTAAAGTTCTCTGGTTTAATGTGTGTTTGAACCTGGTAGACTCACACTTGTTCACTCTCACCTCACACCTGGAGACTCTTCACTTCCTCTGAAGTTAATCCATCTCCCCATTGAATGATCACTCTTCAGAGACACACAGCAGGGTTCTGGTCCAGATCTTGGTCCAGGTCCAGCAGGTTCTTGCTGCTGCTTTGATCTTGAACACAGAAGTAGAATGAGTGAGAATGAAGACATGGAGGTAGTGATGTGTTTGACTGTGTCGAGGCTTCGAAGCGTGTGTCGAGTAATCCAGGAAATTTTTCATGAAGCATGTATCGAGGCGTATGTTGGTTACGTAGGTGGTGACGTAGGGATGACGTTCGAGGCCTCGCGAACCGGACCGTCACGTGACCGTCTCGAGAAGCGCTGAGTGAACCAGCTCGTCACGTGACCGGTTCGGTAATGGCTCGGGAACTTCCAAAGCTGGTGAAATAATAATAAAATAAAAAAAAGTCTGAAGCAAAGCACTGTTGCTTTTTTGGAATAAAATATAATAGGTTATTCAGAAAACAAGTTAGTCAAGCACATTTTTTTATTATCACAATCATTTGCGCACAAAATATGCAATGCTCCGAATTGTCCACATGATGGCATGGTCGTGCAAATAAAGCCTCATGAGGCTTTGCTCCAAAGATGAACTACTCGGCTGCGAGGCTTCAGTGCTTCATGAGACTTCATCTCGCCATCACTACATGGAGGTGCAGAGACCAATCTTGGAAAAATCTTAATCCATGTGGAATCTCAAAATGGATCAAGAGATTCACTTTTAAAACGATCAAAACATGGAGTCGCTTCCGTCGCTCCAACAGAACAGAACGGGTCTTATACTTGGATTCGTGGAGAGAGATGAACAATCAAGAGTGTGTCACGAGTCGTTTGTTCGCCGCTTCAAGTCAAACTAAATACAAGCTTTACGATCGCTTTTACGTGGCCCTCGAAAGAACATGTTTTTACAAACAAGCTGGACATATTAAATTAATATATAAAAATCAACAAAACACAATAAAGAAAAAGGTAAAATCATTTTTGTACTTTCACAACGAAAAGTTTTACAAATGTATTTTTGTTTTGTACATTGAAATTATATAATTACTATATATACATACATATATGCTCATCTATATATATATATATATATATATATATATATATATATATATATATACATACACACATATACTGTATATTTAAGTACAAGTGTTCTGTAAATACAAAATAAAAGTTACAAATATTAATTTTACATTTGTGGATGTCACAACACACTGTGTATTTGCAGATCGACCTCTGTGCAGTTACAAATATTAGACAAAAATAGTTCTATATCCATGAGGTTTTTTATTGTGTCTTTATCTCCCCCTGCTGGTGTCGTGAGTGAAGTGAGGTTCTCTGGTTTAATGTGTGTATGAACCTGGTAGACTCACACTTGTTCACTCTGAACTCTGAAGTCGATCCCTCTCCCCATTGAAGCATCACTCTTCAGAGACACACAGCAGGGTTCTGGTCCAGATCTTGGTCCAGGTCCAGCAGGTTCTTGCTGCTGCTTTGATCTTGAACACAGAAGTAGAATGAGTTAGAATGAAGACATGGAGGACAATCTTGGAGGTCCTTGTCTCACCTCTGAGTGCTGGTCTGTTCATCGTGCTCCTCACACTGAGGGTATTTAAAGGAGTCTCTGTTCTCACCATGAGTCTCAGCAGAGTCTTCACCTTCACACAAACACACTCGTGACATTCTTGTCAACATCAAAAGTTGTTCTCGCCTCATATTGTAAAAACTAAAATCAATATCATTGTGTTTTTGCTTTATTTGTATGTGATGTATTATTTAAACTGTCTGCATCTTTGTTGAGGACTACAGATGGAAACTATCATTGTGCTAAATCTGGTGCAGCATCTTTTTAATGTAACTGAACATTGTCCTTTTAAAAAATAAACTGAACTGAACTAAATAGTTTCATAATGTCCTGTTTTCATTAGAGGAAACCAGAATTTACTTCACACGTTCTGCGCCCTCTACAGGCAGGGTTAGATGAAGCAGAGGTATCTTCTATCCCCAGACGCAGATAGAACTATGAAATGAGGCGTCCACTATCCAGCATTAGCAGCTTCTCTGCTCGGTAAAATCTCTTTCCACACTGAGATCTCAGGCTTATTGGTCCTTGTTTTTGAGCCATTAGAGCAAATCCTCTTAAAGAAAGTCCAGCCCTTTTCTTCAACCCCTCCTGTCGGCACTCACCTGAGGGACCAGACCATCTCATCAGCTCCACCTGCCTGCAATTATTAAGCAGGCGCTCCAGTCTTCTCCTTTCTGTTTTTTTTTTCAGTGCCCCCCTCACACTAGTTCAGTACAGACGTGTCATTACAGGCTCTTGCACTGCTGGCTTACGAGTCAGTGGGTCGTGAACCAACAGCTTGTTTACGAGGTCTCGCAGCTTCAATGGCGTTTTGAAAGGTCCTTCACCCTGACTTTTGCCAACCTTTTTTTCTAGACCTGGTTCATGCAGTACGGAATGAAGAGGCATCCAGAATGCTTTGCCTCTTTTTTCCAACTGTCCAACGAGGTAACACTTTGGGGTTTAAACTAGGAGTTTCAATATTTTAAATGATTCAAAGTATTTAGGTGCATTTCTAAATACCAGCTTATTGGTAAATGTGCCTTTAAACACTCTCTTCCACATCAGTGTTTTTTTAACCATTTTTTGAGCCAAGGTACACTTTTGTCATTGAGAAAATCATGTGGCTCACCACCAGACGAAAATGATAAAAATGATACTCTGTAGCCCAGGATTGCCAACCTTTTTCGGTTTGTGAGCTACTTTTAAAATGATCAAGTCCAAAAGATCTACCTTCATCACATTTGCTCAACATAAGTAAGAACATGCTTTACTCGGATGACTTGCACTTAATTGACTAATAATCAGTCATGATGGAAGGATGTGTGGATTTAATCATCTTTATAGAAAAAGGTGGACTTGTGTAAATAAGTAGAGTCAGAGAGAGTCCAGAAAGTAGCAGTCCCTTATATTGGATAGTTTTCCTCTGAGAGTAACTTCAAAAAGTGTCAATTATAACCAGAAGTGTCAAAATCTCATCGTCCACTGCAAACAAGTTCAGGGCCTCATGTATGTAAGAAGGACATTGATTTCCTACTAAAAAAGTTTGTACACTCAAACCCAGAAAATAGTGCACAAAAATATTCAGATGTATGAATCTGTGCGTAACAGGAATTCAAGCATTTTTACTTTCTTCATCCAAATCAACGTAGAATTAAGACGAGTTCATCCCTTTTCATGACTCCATTAATATGTCAATGATGTTTAAATGAACCACGAGACCCGAGATTCTCCTTTCAGTGATGAGAAAAGAAACAAATGAAAACATAAAATGGATTAACAGTTTATATTCGTTAATTTCAAACATTACAAACATGGATCACACTTGGTATACATGTTTGTATGTTTACATACACGTTTATTATCAAGAATACTGTATTTACAGAGGCTTGAAGTGGCTTATTTGAATCATTTTATCATTCAGTTTAACGAGAATAAAACTGTAGATCAGTAACTTAAAGCAATGTAGTGATGATGATGATGATGATGATGATGATGATGATGACGGTCTGATCTTCTCTGAGCTTCATTAGAATTTGTGGCTCACCTGCTCAACACATGCACTTATTCTTATGTTTTTTAAATGAAAGGGTTTTCTTTGCATGTAGTTATAATGTGATGGTGTATTTATATAAGTGTGTTTTTAAGGATATAGCTCCGATCACGTGATCACATGAGGGAAACCGGCTTTAGCTGCTTTCATTCTGCAGCTTCACTTTGATATAACTGACTGACGTGATGTTGTTACACAAGAACGTCTGTGACTCTCGTAGAGAAGACTTGAAGGATCTCACTGTGTTTGTTATGTTATAAAAACAATCTTATAATTCCTAATCGTTGTTTCCTAATTGTGTGAAATGCCTGGAAAACAACTCCATATAAATCGATCATGTTGTCTTAATAAATAAAGATTATTAGTTTAGTGAATGAGAAACATATTTTTAAGTTTATGAATAATTTATTATCCACTCATGTATCTACAAAAATGTGTTTATTTTCGATCAATATTGATATTAATGTGTCTCTGATGGATCTGAGCAGTAAATATGTACATAGGACACCTTCAAACCTGTCAGGAAGTCAAGTTTCACGCCATTATTATTCTTGATACATAAGGAATTTGCTGCGCTCACACTGAAAGAGAAGAGCGCTCCAATCCAGCCTCAACTTTAAAATACCTGCGCTTTTGTGAAGGTGTTACGGTAGTGAGAGAGGAGTCACACGCGGAAGGATCTACGTCACTATCATTGATAGATTCTCAAAAAGACTCTGATATGGTGACATTAAAGTATCTTTTCTCTCAATAGATTCCAGAGACGCTTCTGTTCTAGATTTGAAGCTACACTTGCGTGTTACACTGTTGGAAGAAAAGCGGTGGAACAATCCCGTTTATTCTTTTGTTTTATTGCAAAACATTTTTTCGGTTGTTTAAATAATTTAAGTACTGACTTATGACGTTCTTTTTGCTTAAAAAACTGTTTGTGCACAATGTCACAATTGAAGTATTAATAAAAAGTTTCATGTATTGTCAACTTTTACGTTTTTTTTAAAATAATTATTAATATATATTGTGCTTGATTAACAGTGACATTAATACACTGAACTTAATTGACAATAAATCAATTTTTCTACAGTAAAAATACATGGAACTTTTTTTTGTAATACTTCAAAACCTGCTGAACATCAAAATAAAGTCATATCTTTGTCAACTATTACGGTTTATTTGTTATAATAAAATAAATTGTGCACAAACCGTAATTTTATCATTTTGCAAGAAAACAAAGGAATAAACCGGAAACTATAACAGATCAGCAGAAAATAAATATTTCATATTTCCACCGCTTTTCTTCCAACAGCGTCACACACGTCTGCAGACTCTGGTCTCATCGAGTCTTCAAATCTACAACAGAAGTGTCTCTGATATGGTGACAGTAAAGTATCTTTTCTCTCAATAGATTCCAGATAGATAGTATTTTTGAGAATCTCTCAGTGATAGTGTCGTAGACTTCTCTCTCACTACCGTAACGCCTTCACAAAAGCGCAAGTTTTTTTTTCAAGTTGCGGCTGGATCGCGGCTCACTTGACCGCAGTAAGAGAGCAGAGCTCTGATTGGCTGCTGTGCACGTCATATAAATGATTATTGTACCGAATGATTCTATTTTCTTATTTCATATTGTATTATGTCACGGCTCGACCGGTAGCTTGTGACCGACTATAAGGTACTTCTGGTCTATATTAACAATACACACTCACATGATCACACTCACAGTCACTACAACAGCACAGACACACAATAATAGTATATTATTTACTGATAAAGAATATTTATTTACAAGTTAGACACAGTGGTTGAAAAAGACTCGATTCTTCTCAACTGCCTCATCAGGAAGTTAAACAAATATGCACGCACGCAAAAACACCCACACATGCGCACAAACACACCCAAGCCCCCTCCGCGCACAAACACACGCACGCACGCAAACACATTCACATGTCACGTGTTTGAATATGGTTTCACTTTCAGTTTAGTTGACATTTTCTGCGTCATCATTTGTAGATTGAGCTGCAGTTGTTTAAAAACATCAACATGGATCGTCTCGTTGTGATTCATTTCATTTCATCAACTGCTGACTTGTGTGAGAGTCAGAGAGTCACTGACCTGTCTGCAGCTTTCTTCTCTTCTGTGGTCTCAGGTCCATGTTGGAGCAGAATTCAGCTTCTTCTGACCAGAACTGATGGAACAAGACACTGATCAACTCCTTCTGACGCTGGTATCAAAGATCAGGACTGAAATAAAAGTGCGTCATGAACTCGCTGTACTTCCCCTTCTTTCTTTTCCTGGTCTGACGATACGTGACTGTGAAGAACCGCCTACATGTGACGAAGCCGCTGATTGGCTGAAACTGTTTTACTAATATTAACGCACAACTGTACGATGCAATACAAACATTCGAGTTCCGAAATAATTCGCTTTTCAGATAAATATTTTTTTTAGAATATTCCCCTTTCTATAACTCATTCTACCTGTCTGTAGTTCGGATCATAAACACCTTATTAAATATTTAGTTTTCATTAAATAAAAATATATAATATAATATATAATATATAAAAATAAAAAGTGGGCACATACACATTAAATAATTAATTTAAATAAGGAAAAATCGAAATGAAAAGTAAATAATTACTGAGGTGTTTATGATCCGAACTACAGACAGGTAGAATGAGTTATAGAAAGGGGGAATATTCTTACATTTTTGTTATTTGAAAAGCGAATTATTTCCGAAATCGAATGTTTGTTTTGCGTTCAAGGGCGGAGTGGGACGGTGAAGTGGCCCGGGAGTCACTGACAGACCGGCCCAGTTTATGACTGACATCACGTGAGCCCGCAGTCCGCGAACGATCGTCACGTCGGCCCACATTAAAAAAAAAACTTGCGCGTCTATTCCTAAGCTTACGGTAAAGACGCTGAAAGCCACCTGATACATGAGACCACTTGAAAATTGCAATAAAGTAACAGTAATCATTTTTTATGTTGTTTTTATTCAACCTGATGCAATCCTGCTCTACTGTCTTTGGAGTAAACGATTGTAAGATTTATTTATATTTATAATTTTATTTATTTATTTATTTTAACCAACAACAATTGTGTTAATACGGATATAGCGGAAAATCTATCTAAACTCTGTTTTTTGACGTAGATTTGAAAGTCATATCATTATATAATATGTAAAAAAAACTACACATTCATTTTAAATATCATAGAATTATACTCTTAAAAGCTTAGTGTAAAATGCCACTGGATAATGCCTCACAATGATCTTGACTACTTTCCTGGTAAATTTGGAGTAATTTTAATGTAGAAATTTGAAATAAATGATCATTAAATATAGTCATATGTTAATGATGACATTTTAAAAATTAAATAAAAAAAAATCCTTGGAAAATTCCACTGGATTATGATTCATGAGAACCTTGACTACTATCATGGTGAATTTGTGTGGGAGGCTATCAAGCCTGTACATTGATAAAAAGTATTTTACGTTGTTTTGTACCTAAATCATATAGTAAACATTTACCTGAACCCTAAAGTAGAATGCAGTTAAGTAAGTACAGTAGCGTGGTGAGTTTAAAGAACATCATGGTTTTTCTCAGGTCATTGATACAATGAGTACACCACTAGATGGCAACACAATTTCAACACTAAGCATATGTTAGTTATCGATAGATGGAAAAACAAAGCTAACTATGTAGTACATGAAAACTAAACCCACAACATTTATGAAAATGAGAACTAAAGTGAAAACAGAAAAATAATATTTGAGAAAAAAGAAAAAAAAGAAGTGAAAACTTGATATTTGCAGAAGTCCTTTTTGGTCCGAGAACTCTCTGGAGTCTCCTCTGAAAGATATAAATGAGAAACAAAAATTATACTTAAATCACAAAATACAATATGTCATGAGCTGAGAGTACATTCAGAAATGCAATTAAAACATCCCGAAGCCTTAGTTAAAACCAAAGAGATAAATCTTTTAATTGATAATTAAAGCAATGTACTTCTCGCCTCCTGCCGACTTGCTGTCTATGAAGAGACATGTGAGGTCCAGGAGAAGGTCCTTAATGGTTTTTTTAGAGGACCTTAGGAAGTATGACTCGGCACAGTTTCGGTGAATATCACTTTGCTGATCGACTCTAAGGTGAATGTGTGTTAAGTTGGTCATGCCTGTGATGAAGGAGCCGCTATCCCTAGGATTAATATAAGCCATGCAAAGAAACAAAGAGGAGAGTTCTAATGTTTCTGGCTTTGGTTTGATGAAATAATCAACTGCTGCATGAAGACCTTCCTTGTCTTGACTATCTTTATCAACAGCAGCATCTTCTACAGGCTACAAAAGATTAGTATTGTTAGTTATATTAGTGAATCACTAACACAGCACTGTTAAAAAACAGGCAGTTTTTGGTGTTAGTTATTTTCATCAGCCTTACCATAACAATAATGGAGCTTGTACAGAGATCCTCTCTGTCCACAGCTGGATCATCTTCAATCTAGAAAAAAAGGGAGATATTAGTATTGATAATTATGCTGGTTGACCAATACAAGCACATCATCATCATCAGTAGTGTATTAAAAATAAATAGTTTAATATTAGTTAAATATGTACATGAGATTATGTAAGGTTCTTAAGTATTATTATGTCAGACACGTACACAAAACTAATCATATTTCTCCCATACAACCCGAACCATCCGATGATGATCCCATGAAGGATGGTTCATGTATAAACGCATACATAACTACAGTTATGATGCTTCTCTTCACTTGCTGAAGTAGCTATAAATGCACTCAAGATGCTGAATTACCATTTCCATTTCATTTGTACAAGTTTATGTGCCATTAACCAGATAAGACCCTGACAATTTAATTTTTGAATAGGCAGGTTGATAAAAACGGGAAACATCCAGTCGGTGAGTGTCTAGATACAACGTTATCCAAACTATGTTTGCTCATTTTCCAAATATAATTTACCATCATGAGGTCGTTCGCCGCCTGAGTGAGCTCTGTCCCGTCTGTCATCTCAGAGTCAACACCACCATCTTTGCCAGAGTCACATGACAATACACACTGGAGAAAAACGTTTCATCTGTTCTCAGTGTGGAAAGTGTTTTACACGTAATTGTAACCTAAAAAGTCACATGATAATTCACACTGAGTAAACCTTGAATGATTGTTTTATTGTTTTTTAATGTGTGTGATTTTGAAATGTTCTTTTTGAGTCACTATGAAGACACTTAAGATAATACAGATTTAGTTGAACACTGCTTTTGATATCAGTGTTGGAAACATCTTTCTACATTAAGTTGAATTTACTTTACACTAAGCAAAAGAGATAAAGAGTAAATAAAGAGGTTTTGACCCAATCTACTGAAAAGACTCATAGAAAAATGATGCATATTATGATAACTTCAACTCCTCACTGAGACAAACTGTTGTCCTCCGCCTCAAAGCCACCACCATCATGCCGGTCCCGAAGAAGTCGTCCCCCTCCAGCTACAACGACTACCGTCTGATCGAACTCACTCCCATCCTTATAAAGTGCTTCGAGCGGCTAGTCCTGCAGCACATCAACTCTGAGCTCCCCCCGCCCTGGACCCCTTCCAGTTTGCATATTGGTCTGACCGCTCGACTGATGAGGTAAGGTAAGGTAAAACTTTATTGATTGAAATTGTTTTTTTTCATACATACAGCAATTCTTTTATATATAAAAAAAAAAAAAAATCAAAATAAAATAAGAACAAGAGAAATAAAGAGAAAGAACACAATTACACAATCTAAGTCTAAAGATAAAGACAAAGAACATAGATCAAAATAAAAACAACAAAGACAAAGGATACAAAGACTAACATAGAACAGAACATCCAGATACTCTCACTCCACTCCTGCCCCCGAACTCAGAATTGTACAATTTAATAGCCCGAGGGATGAATGAGTCGCTGAGTCTATTAGTGTTGCACCTGGGTAGGAGCATTCGTGCACTCATTCTGCTTCTCTGCTCACTGATGACAGTGTTCAGAGGATGACTCTCATCATCCATGATGGACAGTAGTTTGTTCAATGATCTCCTCTCAGCAACTGTCACCAGTGAGTCCAGCTTCATTCCAACCACAGAGCCAGCCCTCCTGATCAACCTGTCCAACCTGTTGACACTCCTCTTGGACACATTCCCACCCCAACACACCACAGCATAGAACAGGACACTGGCCACCACAGACTGGTAGAACATGCAGAGGAGCTTCTTGCAGATGTTAAATGATCGAAGCCTCCTCAGAAAGTACAGTCTACTCTGAACCTTCTTATATACATGGTCTGTGTTGCAGGACCAGTCCAGTTTACTGTCCAGCCACACCCCGAGGTACTTATAGTTGTCCACTATCTCCACCTCGTCGCCTCTGATGGACACTGGACGTGGCTTTGTCCTGGACCTCCCGAAGTCCAAGACCAGCTCCTTGGTCTTTCAGGTGTTCAGCTGCAAGTGGTTCCTCTCACTCCAGTCCACAAAGTCACGTATCAGACTCCTATACTCGTCTTCGCTGTTGTCCCTGATGCATCCAACAATGACAGTGTCGTCAGTAACTTCTGGACGAGACTCAGCTCTGAGTTGTAGCAGAAGTCTGAAGTGTAGATGGTGAAGAGGAGAGGGGCCAGTACTGTCCCCTGAGGTGCTCCTGTACTGCACACCACAGTGTCAGACCTGATGTCCTTCAGCCTGACATACTGTGGTCGATCAGTAAAATAATCCGTAATCCAGGAGACCAGACCAGGGTCCACATGCATCCGTGTCAATTTGTCCTGCAGAAGAGTGGGCTGGATAGTGTTGAAGGCACTAGAAAAGTTCAGGAACAGGATCCTCACTGAACCACTTCCT
Source organism: Callionymus lyra (assembly GCF_982586985.1). Classification (NCBI taxonomy): domain Eukaryota; kingdom Metazoa; phylum Chordata; class Actinopteri; order Syngnathiformes; family Callionymidae; genus Callionymus; species Callionymus lyra. The sequence continues at coordinate 6,752,781 of NC_141819.1, forward strand.
TTATCCAGGTGGGAGTAGGTCCGATGCAGGAGGTGAAGGATGGCATCTTCCACACCAACTGCTTGGCCGGTAGGCAAACTTCAAGGGGTCTTGCGCGTGCTGGACTTGTGGCCTAAGATGTTTGAGGACCAGCCGCTCCAGTGTCTTCATCAGCTGCGAAGTCAGTGCCACCGGTCTGTAATCGTTCAGCACGCTCGATCGGATCTTTTTTGGGACTGGAACAATACAGGAAGTCTTCCACAGAGTTGGTACTTTCCCCAGCCGTAGACTGAGGTTGAAGACATGCTGGAGTGGCTCTGCTAATTCAGCAGCGCAGGTCTTTATCAGTCCACATCTCTACCATCTCTACCATCTCTGCCATCTCTGCTACCATCTCTGCTGCCCTCCACTCAGCCCTCACCCACCTGGAGACTAAAGACTCGTACGTCAGAATGCTGTTCATCGAATACAGCTCAGCATTCAACACCATCTTCCCCCAGCAGCTCATCCTCAACCTGGACCGGTTGGGACTCAACACCTCCCTGTGCAACTGGTTGTTGGACTTCCTGACGGGGAGACCACAGACAGTGAGGGTCGGCAGTAACACTGTTGCCGTCAGGCAGAGGACTGCGCAGTCTTCAGGCCAGAACCAGCAGGTTAAAGGTCAGCTTCTTCCACCAGGCTGTCAGGAGACTATACTCCATCCCTGTCCTACCATCACTCTCACCTCCACTTGCACTACCTGTGCATTAACTTGGTTTTTTGTTGATATTCTGTTTATTAGTTGATTATTTAAGTATTGTTGATTATTTATTTCATTTTGTTGATTATTTATTTTATTTTTAATGTCTTTTCATTGTTTATTTCATTTCATTTATGCTGAATGTCTTGATACATGTATATATATATATATATATATTTTTTTAAAGATATTTGTTTATTGACTTCTTACATAAAACAACCAGTACAGCTCAACAGCGTAAATGGAATGATACACAGAAAATTAAAAAAAATATGAAAGAAGAAAATGTCCATCAGAAGAAGAGAAATAACATTTCTGCCGCTGTAAAAATAAAAGTATACATATATATCCACACACACTCAAACATATACAGTATATTCATGAAAAAAATGAAAAGAATTTTAAACTTGTATAATTAACAGAAAAGATAAAAAGAACTAAAACAAAACTAAATAAATAAAAACAAAACAACAAAAGAAACAAAAAAAAAAAACATGCCTGGTCCGCACATACACACACCCCACCCCACATCCTGTAGATAATAACATTGTCAATCTAAACAAGCATTTAAAATAAACAAGAAATAAAAGGAAAGATGTTCATGAAGTGACAGTCAACTGTATTATCCTTGCATAAACCAGAAAATCCCACATCCTTTTGAACTTGGTGCTGGACCCTCTTAAAGTGTGGCGTATTTTTTCCAATTTTAAGTTGCTGAGAACTTCTTTCAGCCACGATGTGTGTGATGGAGGTGCTGGTGGTTTCATCTCGTCAAGATGAGGCGTCGGGCCAGTAATGTTGCAAAGGCTACTACATCTTTTTGGAGTTTGGTTAGAGGTAGATCAGAAATACCAAATAAAGCAGCAAAGTATTAGGTTCGATATTGGTCTCAGTGACCTCTGACAATGTCCTAAAGATGTTTTCCCAAAAGATGGCCAGAGAGGGACATGACCAGAACATGTGTAGATGGTTAGCTGTTCCATCATGGCACCTCTCACAAACTGCATCAACGTGGTCGTATATTTTGGAGAGTTTCAGTTTAGTCCAGTGTGTGCGGTGAACAATCTTGCATTGGATCAGTCCATGTCTGGCACAAATACTTGAGGTATGAACACGCTTCAGAACTCCGTCCCATTGGTCCACAGAAATTATCTCCCCGATCTCCTCCTCCCAGAGAGCCTTGATCCCATCCAGAGATGTTGAAGTGAGATTTTGGATTCTATTATAGTTCTGTGTTATTAAGCTTTTCATCACTGGAGTTTGTGAAAGAAATATATCCAACAAAGTTTTTTCAGGCAAATTTGGAAATTGATTCAATGTTTTTTGGACAAAAGTACGGATTTGTAAATATCTGAAGAAGTGTTGTTTAGGAAGAGAGTGTGATTCTAACAATTCCTCAAAGGTCCCATATGTGTTGACCTTGAATAGATCTTTAAAAGTGTTGATCCCACATCTGGACCAGGTCAAGAATGAATCGTCTACTAATGAGGGGGCGAATATGTGGTTTCTAATGATGGGAGCAGTGATGGGGATTGACTGGAGATTGAAATGACGTTTAAACTGAGTCGAAATCTTTAAGGTGTTTTTGATTATAATATTCTTAATAGGAGCATAAGTGGGAAAGTTAACAGGAGAATGAGGGCAGACAGTGAAACTGGTTTGGAAGATGCAGCTTCCATAGCTATCCAAGACGGGGGATTGTGAGACCCCTCAAAGTTGATCCAGTACTCGACAATACGGATGTTCGTGGCCCAATAATAGTGTTTTAGATTGGGTAAAGGCAATCCTCCATGTGACTTTGACCTTTGCAGAAGTTCTTTACGTATCCTTGGGTTCTTTTTATTCCAAATAAATTCCAAAATTGATGTCTATTTTTCGAAAAAAAAAGCCTGTGGGAGAAATACTGGTATGGATTGAAAGAGATATGAGAATTTGGGTAAAATGTTCTTTTTGCAGAATTTACTCTTGCAGCAAGATTAAGAGGTAGTAGTGACCAGCGCTCAAAATCCTTTTGCATCCGTTCCAAGCAGGGCTGAAAGTTTGCCTTGAACAGTCCTTGATATTTGCGTGTAATTGTAATTCCTAGATAAACAAAACTTTCATGTGCTACTTTAAAGGGTAAACTATTTAATTGATATTGAGTTGCTAAGGTGTTAACTGGAAATAATTCACTTTTATTTACATTTATCTTATAGCCTGATATAAAGCTGAATGTTTCAAGGACCCTGAGTGTTTCTGGTACTGTCGTGCATAAGTTAGAAATGTATAATAAGAGGTCATCTGCATAAAGTGACACTTTGTGCTCCACGTCATTTCTTGTTATGCCAGTAATTTTAGGATTAAAACGGAGCGCTACAGCCAGAGGTTCGACTGCAATAGCAAACAGCAGTGGACTCAAAGGGCATCCTTGTCTGGTGGATCTGTAGAGCGAAAAGTGTTCTGAATTACTGTTGCTTGTACGTACAGAGGCTTGAGGTGAGGAGTACAACAATCTAATCCAGTTGGTAAATCTCTTGCTGTATCCAAATCTGTCAAGAGTGTAAAAAAGGTATGGCCACTCTACCCGGTCAAAGGCTTTTTCTGCGTCAAGAGATATTACAGCTTCAGCAGTTATGTGACTGGATGAGGTATAGATTATGTTGACTAACCTTCTCAAGTTACAAAAAGATTGTCTATTTTTAATGAAGCCTGTTTGATCAGGAGAGATAATTACCGGGAGTGACGATTCAAGACGTAAAGCTAGAAGTTTGGATAATAGTTTAAAGTCAAAATTCAAGAGGCTGATGGGGCGGTAAGAAGCACATGACAGAGGGTCTTTGTTCTTTCTCAGAATGAGGGAAATAGGCCTGTTTAAGAGTTTGGGGTAGTTTAAGTGACTCGTAAGATTCGTTAAACATGTCGACCAAGGTTGGAGCTAATTTGTGTAAAAATGTCTTATAAAATTCTAATGAGTAACCATCCAGTCCTGGGCATTTTCCACATTGCATGGAACTGGCTGCAGTGGAAAGCTCTTCTTTAGTGATGCTTGAGTCCATGTTTTTCACTAATTCTGGGGGTACAAAAGGAATATCAAGTGATCTGAAAAAAACTTTCAAAATCTGAAATATCTGCCTTATTCTCTGACTTGTACAGATTTTTGTAGAAGTCTCTGAACTCATTGTTTATCTTTTTATGATCAGTTGCTATTCCAGAAGGCGTTTGAATTTGAGTTATTTGTCGTGAGGCTGAAATCTGTCGTAACTGATATGCTAATAATTTACTGGCCTTATCACCATGATCGTAATAGTTGAATCTAGATTTTAATAACATCTTAGTCGCTTGGTCTGTAGATAATAGTTCAAATTCAGTTTTTAGGGAAAGGCGCTCCTTATAGAGGTCAGGTGACGGGGAGGATGCATAGATCAAGTCCAGCTGACTGATGCGTTTTGTTAATTCTTTAATTTTAGTGTTTTTTAATCTTCTCTCGTAGTTAGTGTATGAGATTATTTCACCTCTAATATAGGCCTTGAGAGTTTCCCATAGCAGTGAAGCTGACACTGCCGGGGTCTTGTTGACACTAAGAAAGAAATCTATTTGTTTTGATATAGAGTTAACAAAGTCGTCATTTGACAAAAGACGGTTGTTAAACATCATGGAGTGCGGCTGTTATTCATATCTACAAAATGTATTGTCATAGTGACCGGCGCATGATCTGAAATAACAATTGCTTCATATGTGGTGGATTTTATCTCAGGCAGAAATCGGTTGTCAACAAGAAAATAATCTATACGTGTGAAAGTGTGGTGGACATTTGAGAAGAATGAATAGGCTTTAGCGGTGGGATTTTGATATCGCGAAGGGTCAATTACTGAAAATTGCTCCTTAAACATTTGGATAGTTTTGGCCGACCGTGAGGGTAAACAACTTCGACTAGAAGAGCGATCGAGTTTTGGGTCTAGCCCGCAATTAAAGTCTCCAAATGTAGGGAGGTGCGAAGATATGTCTGGTAAATTAGAGAATAAGGATTTAAAGAAGCCCTCGTCATCCCAGTTTGGACCATACATTGATGAGCATGACTGGAGTGTGGCACAGTTTCCCAACAACAACAAGATAATGTCCATTTGGATCCGTGATTGTTCTTGTGCATTCAAAGGGGACTGATTTGTGCCACAGAAGAGTCACTCCCCTGGACTTGCCGTGGAATGAAGATGATAATTCTGACCAATCCAACTGCACTTCAGCTTTCTTTGGTCTGAATTTTTAAGATGAGTCTCTTGTAAATAGACAATTTGGGCTCCTAGATGTTTAAGATGGTGTAGCACCTTACTGCGCTTGATGGGATTGTTGAGGCCTTTGCAATTCCAGCTGCAAAATTTTAACTCACCCATAGTTTCTACTGTCCTGTTAGATGCCATTATGTCTGAAGAAAGTTATGCATAATGCTTGAAAGACAGGAAATAATAAAGATAAATAAGCACACAAAGTGGTGAAGATGCGCACTGATGGCGGACCAGGCATGAATATCAAACACAGAACAAAAACAATCCCTTAAAACAACATAACCCAAAACCCCTGAGTTATCTATCATAACCTCAGGTTCTACGAGTTGGTGCGAAGCCCTCCAACGGCTTCGCTATGGGTTTACCCCGAGGCACCGCCTCGTCTCTGAGAAAGCTTAATGAACTCGCCACCCAGCAGGGGGCAGTACCTTCCTATAAAGGCGGGCAGCACCCACCGCACTTTCTCCAACTGAAAACTCAGCGAGAAGGGCGGCCGCTGGGCGACGAGGTTGGAGGGCTTCGCACCAACTCGTAGAACCTGAGGTTATGATAGATAACTCAGGGGTTCTACGTCATTGGTGCTCCGCCCTCCAACGGCTTCGCTATGGGTTTACCCAAAAGGCGAAGCCTGACGGGATAAATGTACCCCCAGCTGGACGCCGCTCCTGGAGCAGCATCACTAGGGCCCCGCCGGCCCAGGGTCCAAACCCACTTGAGCCGTGGGCCCTGAGGGGGGCACAACAGCGCTCAAGACAGTATGAGCTACTGATCCCGCCGTTACGTCGAGGAGATAGGCCTTAGCGAAGGTAGACGTGGACGCCCAAGAGGCAGCAGAGCAGATATCCTCTGCTGCCACACCCCGCAAAAGAGCCACTGAGGCTGCCACGCCACGGGTGGAATGTGCCCTCAGACCGCTAGGAGCGGATCCACCCGCTGCTCGGTAGGCCCGGATAATGGCCGATCTCACCCAATGAGAGAACCTCTGGGGGGAGACCGCCTCTCCCCGCCGGCATCTACCGTGGCAGACAAAAAGGGCATCAGAGCGCCTAAACTCGGCCACCCGCCGCAAGTAACAGGCCAACGCCCTCACTGGACACGGGTGAAAGGCCCGCAGCGTGAAGGTCGTCGCCCGGAACAAGGAACTCAGAATCTTCGGGCGGAACGCTGGGTTAGGACGCAAAGACACCGAAGACTCCTCGACGCCAAAGGAAAGACACTCAGGGCTAATGGAGAGGGCACAAAGCTCACTTGCTCTCTTCGTGGTTGTTAGTGCCAGAAGGAGCGATACCTTGAAAGACAAGATATCCAGTGGGACTTGGTCAAGAGGCTCGAAGTTCGGGCCTGTGAGAGAGTCCAGTACCAACTGGAGATCCCACTGAGGGCTGGAAGGCCTTGCAGGAGGTCGAAGCCTGCAGGCACCCCGCAGGAAACGCGCCACCAAGGGGTGGGCGCGAACCGAAGCACCCTCAAAACCGACATGCCTCGTCGCTATGGCTGATGCGAACACTCTCAGTGTCGCCACAGTCCGCCCGTTATCCAGCAAATGTTGCAGGAAAGACAGGATAGCGGAGACCAAACAAGAGCTGGGGTCCAAGGACCTGTCTGAACACCAGCGGGAGAATATCCCCCACTTTGAGGCATAAAGCCTACGTGTTGATGGAGGGATGGCCCACAGGGCCCCGACTGCCATGCGCACCAGCTCTGGGAACCAGAGCGCCCCCGGGGAGTCTGGTGCCACTAGAATTAACCTCAGCCCCCCCCCGCCTCGTCCTCCGAATCAAGGGGAGAAGGAGCCGCGGAGGAGGGAAGGCGAACAGCAGACCGACCGGCCACCTCGAATGGGCTAAAGCGTCCACGCCTAGTGGGGGGCGGTCCGAAGCCCTGAGGGAGAACCAAAGAGGGCATTTGAAGTTCTCCTTGCTGGCGAAGAGGTCTGCAACCGGGTGACCGAATCGAGACCAGATCTCGCTTGCCACTGCCTCGGACAGACCCCATTCGTCCTGGACGGCCCCCCTCGACAGTCTGTCCGCTACTGCATTCAGCTCGCCCGGGACGTGCTGGGCTCTGAGCGAAAGCAGGTGACAGTCCGCCCACAGCCAAATCTTCCTTGCCACACACAGAAGGGCTGGGGATCTGACTCCACCTTGGCGATTTACGTACGCCACGGCGGTGGAGCTGTCTGAAAATACTAGGACGTTGGACTGTGACAGTTGGGGAGAGAGGTGAAGCAGGACATTGTGAATCGCCTTCAGCTCTAGCCAGTTTATGTGTCTGAGCACCGGACTGCTCCAGACCCCACTGGCATAGGCCTGACCCGAGGTGCCTCCCCAACCTGTCAGGGAAGCGTCTGTGAACACTTGAGTGTAACGAAGGACGCAACCCAATGGAACTCTCCGCCTGAGGTTGGCGTGAGAGTTCCAGAACTGGATGTCCTGCAAAACCCGAGCGGGAAGGCGCACTTTCCGACCTCTTTCCCGCTTGAGGTCTAGCTTGAGACGACCAAACCATCTCTGAAGCTCCCTCATGTGCAGCAAGCCCAGCCGAACAACCGTGTGGGCTGCCGCCATGAGCCCCAGGAGGGACATAACAGTGCCTGCTGTTGTCACGTGACACCGAGCTTCCAGCAACTGTGTTGTCAGTCGGAGAATGGGCTGGATACGCACGTCCGGGAGGCGCGCGTATCCTTCCTCCGAGTTCAACAGTACCCCCAGGTAAACTAACTGTTGAACTGGAGTCAGAGCGCTCTTGCTGAGGTTCACTGTGAACCCCAGGGTGGCAATATGGCTCAACACCTTCTGTGTGTGAGCGTAACTTTCTGCCTCTGACCTGGCAAGGATCAACCAGTCGTCCAGATAGGTCAAGATCCTTACCCCACTCACTCTCAAAGGCTCCACTGCCGCTTCCACACACTTGGTGAAGGTCCTGGGTGCCAGAGAGTAGCCGAACGGAAGTCGAGTGTACTGAAACACCCGACCCTCGAGGGCGAAACGCAAGTACTTTCGATGTCTCTTGACTAGGGGCGTCATAGCTCAGATGGTAGAGTGGTTGCCTGCAGTCCAAAAGGTTGCAGGTTCAATCCCAGCTCCAGACAAGCTTGTGTCGTTGTGTCCCTGAGCAGGACACTTTACCCTGATTGCTCCTGAGGGCAGATTCGGCGCCGTGTGGTGCAGCCTACTCCCATCAGTATGTGTGAATGGCTGTCAAAGCGCTTTGTGACCCTGGTCTAGAAAGGCGCTATATAAATAGAGATTATTATTATTATTATTATACTATCGGTATGTGAAAGTACGCGTCGGTCAGGTCGATAGATGTCATCCAATCTCCTGGACATACACCTGAAAGCAGTTTCTTGACCGTCAACATGCGAAACGGGCGGGTAGCTATGAACTTGTTCAAATAGCTGAGGTCCAAAATGGGCCTCCAACCCCCGGTCTTCTTCGCCACGAGGAAGTACCGGGAGTAAAACCCTGTCATCATCTCGGCTGCAGGGACCAGTTCTACGACCTCCTTCTGCAGCAGAGTAGACACCTCGTTTCTCAAACAGGATAGTTTCTCCTGCTCCGCCATACGCGTCCAGAGAATCCCTGAAAAACGCGGGGGTTGACGGGCAAACTGTAGCGCATAGCCCCGCCTGATTACTCCCCCCAGCCAAGTGAGTCCTAGAAGTAAAACCAGGCGACTCCAAGCCGAATAATGTTCTGTCAGAACCGCAGCCCTGGCGAACCTTGGGTAGTCCTCCGGCCCGCCCCCCATGGACGGGCCGTAGACGAAAGGGCATCACACAAGCCGCGTCTCTATCTCTTGAATCCACAGAGCATGTACTCGAGTTGGATTCACTAGAACCCCCACTCTCATACATAAAAGCCGGCTCTGTGGGAGAAGCGCGCAAGTGCGCGTGAGACACCTCAGATGCGCGTCGTGCATGTTCCCTTCCCCCCCCGGAAGTCTTCCCAACTCCCTGAGCACTTCTTAGTGTCACCGGAGCTGACAAAACCCGCGATGTGGAGGAAAGCGCTGGAGAATTAACCCGTAGCTGAAGTGAGTTAGGTCGCGCGCGCGTCGGCACCGCATCACTCACCCGGTCCTGTACATTCTCCAGCCCCGCTGGCGGTCCCGACCTGTTCGTCACTCGTGAGATCCGACCGCCATGCACCTCTCCAGTTGATCGACCAGACGGGACGGAAGTTCCTCGCCCTCGCCTGGTCTCAGAACGGCGAAAAAACTCGCGCGTAAAAACACCAGGTTGCGTCAGTTCCATGGCGCTTCTCCGCCGCCAAACGTGACGTCCTCCACGGTGCCAGTGTTTGTAGACAGCGCTGTGGGGGAAGGAACAATCTCCGGTTAACATAGACATGTCCGGACAAGTTCCACTCACCTCATCAGCTGTCACGCTCTGTCGGGCACGAGCGCTGGTCGACGCGGAAGTAAACACAGCTGATTCAGCCGGTCTCGCGAACCTCTGCTCGTCTGTAAACAAAACACATGTGGTTGGAGTCTGCCCCTCATTCGTGTGGACAGACTCCGTTATTGCAGTCTCGGTATGACCCGGACGAAGGGGTTTAAAACCTCCTTCGGACTGTGTTATGAGAGGAAAATCACGCCGTCTATGACCGGCGGAGCATGTTAGCTTAGCGTTAGCGGCGACGCTCGCTCGTCGCCCGCCGCGGCTGTTGCCGTTGCTGCTGGTGCTGCTGGGGCGGCTGGCTCTGGTGACGCTTCCCCCCCGCACCAGCTGATGGGGCCGACGAACGGGCTCTCCGTCTCCGAGCGCCGGACCCCCGTCGCGCCTCGTCCTCACGCCCATGCAGGTGATGGCGGAGCTGCGCCGACTCCTGCTGCGCTGCCTCCTGCCGGGCCACGACGTTCCGGAGCTCCGGACCGAACAGCGAGTCCTCCGTAATTGGTCCGTCCAGGAGGAGCCTCCGGTCTCTCTCCGGCAGCGCTGTGGCCAGGTCTAGCCACAGGTGCCGGTGGCCCAGCTGTCCAGCGTCGCGTAGACCCCCTCCCAGGATCGCGTACGCCTGCGACATCCGGAGGAGCGCAGCCACCGAGTCCTTGACTTCCTCCAACTCCGAAGGTCCAAGGTCGTCTCGGTCCACGGTGAGCCTGTCGAGCGCACCGCACAGGAGAGCCATGTTGTTCGCGAGGGAGACCACCTGCGTCCCCCCCTTGTAGGATCGGTTGAACAACATTGCCGTCAACCTGTCTTCAGCTCTAGGCAGAGCTACAGGGCGGCCTGGCCACAGTCGAGCCCCCGGGTCGAGGGCGGCACGTACCGTATCCGAGGGCTCCGGGACACCGCGCCGCCAGTCCACCCCGTCCACACGGCAATAGGGTCCGTAGGATCCTACGGGAGGCCCTGAAGCCATGGGAGAGGCAGACCCTCGCCGCGCGTAGCCCCAGATTTCGTCCAGCTTAGGACAAATAACCCCCGGAACAGCAGGCCTGCGCGCTTCGTTCCGCCCGACCTTCACTCCGCATGTAAACGGTGGTGGCGCGAGTGGAGGCACGGGGGGGAGCTCGACCTCCATGCGGTTCGCCGCGGCGGTGAATATGCGCGACAGGGCGTCAAGCGGGTAGCGAGGAGCCGGCCCGGCTCCCCCGACCGCTTCGACGGCCCCCGGCTCGGAACCGAACAGGGTGCTCGGATCCGCCTCATAACACCGCCGGTCGTCCTCCTCGTCGTAGTCGGCCCACGACCTGGCTGGAGGACGCGGCGTGCGCCGACGGGCCTCGTATGCTCCCCGTCTCTTCCGGACCTCCTCGGGAAGCATACGGCAGGCCCCACAATCCGCAAACGCGTGATCTGGGCCTAGACAGACGAAGCAGAGAGCGTGTGTGTCCCCCCTCCCCAGGGGGGTGTCACACGTTAAACACAAAGACACATCTACGTCCACGTTCATGCTCACGTCCGCCATGCTGTATCCAAGAGCTTTCTCGCTGAGTTGAAAACGGAGAAAGTGCGGCGGGTGCTGCCCGCCTTTATAGGAAGGTACTGCCCCCTGCTGGGTGGCGAGTTCATTAAGCTTTCTCAGAGACGAGGCGGTGCCTCGGGGTAAACCCATAGCGAAGCCGTTGGAGGGCGGAGCACCAATGACGTAGAACCCACCCTCCTTGGCAGAAGTGACCCCCAAACGAGACACGCCCAAACCCTAACAAACACACTCTCTTGGCAGCTTTCATACCCTCCACTACAAACTGCTGCTCCTAACTGGATTGTGACAATAACACAAGTAAATATTAGTCTCACACCTCTTGAACAAACAAAACTTGACGCAACAATAAATAAATATACATGTATATATATATTTATGTGATAATGATAATCTATATAAACAAGATATATTTAACACAAAAACTTTATAGACAACAACTCACTCTGAGAACTTCTTGTGGTCAACATTCAAATCAGAATATTTGCTCCCCCACAACGACTTAAGTGTTTGGATCCACCACCTTCTTCAGGTGTTTCTTAACGAAGTCAGATGCAGCTGCTGGTCCTGGAAACGATGCGTTATCACATCAGATGTTGTGATCCTGAGAACCGCCTGAAGAACAGACCAAACTTGATGCAAGAGTCCAGAGCTTCACCTCCGTGATGCTGCTCGTCTCCTAGCAACCGCGGGTGGATAGTCCGCGAAGATGAAGAATGGTTTGCCCAAGTAGAGAAGACGAAGAATGGTTTGCCCCGGTAGAGAAGATGAAGAATGGTTTGCCCCGGTAGAGAAGATGAAGAATGGTTTGCCCAAGTAGAGAAGTTGAAGAATGGTTTGCCCCGGTAGAGAAGACGAAGAATGGTTTGCCCCGGTAGAGAAGATGAAGAATGGTTTCCCCCGGTAGAGAAGACGAAGAATGGTTTCCCCCGGTAGAGAAGACGAAGAATGGTTTGCCCCGGTAGAGAAGATGAAGAATGGTTTGTCCCGGTAGAGAAGATGAAGAATGGTTTGCCCCGGTAGAGAAGACGAAGAATGGTTTGCCCCGGTAGAGAAGACGAAGAATGGTTTGCCCCGGTAGAGAAGATGAAGAATGGTTTGCCCCGGTAGAGAAGATGAAGAATGGTTTGCCCCGGTAGAGAATATGAAGAATGGTTTGCCCCGGTAGAGAAGATGAAGTATGGTTTGTCCCGGTAGAGAAGACGAAGAATGGTTTGCCCCGGTAGAGAAGATGAAGAATGGTTTGCCCCGGTAGAGAAGATGAAGAATGGTTTGCCCCGGTAGAGAAGACGAAGAATGGTTTGTCCCGGTAGAGAAGATGAAGAATGGTTTGCCCCGGTAGAGAAGACGAAGAATGGTTTGTCCCGGTAGAGAAGATGAATAATGGTTTGCCCCGGTAGAGAAGATGAAGAATGGTTTGCCCCGGTAGAGAAGATGAAGAATGGTTTGCCCCGGTAGAGAAGAGGAGAATGTTCCGCCACTCGTCTCAGAATCTGGTTGCGAACGTGGGAAATAGTGAACCCTCGCCAGCAATGATCGCGGTGCCGTCCCCTCCTTGTTTGTGGATGTCCGGTAAGCTCGGTCCAGTAGCGGCTCCGTGTCCAGGTGTAGAACGTCTTTCAGAAGTTGAGCAATAGACTCCGTGGGACGGAAACCCTCCACTCCATCGTTCAGTCCCACCAGTCGGATATTATTCCTCCTCCAGTCGCTTCACCTGCGGTCAGGTGTTCACGGAGGCCTGGAGCTCCGAGGTCGTCGCCATGATCCCTAGCAGCGTGTTGGAGATCCAGGAGGGTCTGCTGGTGTTTTCTTCTCTTTCAGCGGCTCAATGCACTCGCTCACTTCTCGTTGTACTGCTGCGATCTCAGAGCGAACAGTAGCCAGTGAAGAGTTTTGAGGAAGATGTTGCTTCTAGAGAGTCCATCATGGCTGCAAAAGTTCGCTGCTAAGCGGGCGTTCATGTTAGCCTCCGGGGCTTTGCTGCGCCTGCTCTCGACGGTTCTGTTTTCTGACGAGTCGATGACATTGTGGATGAAAAAAAGGTTTCAAAAATAAATTCAAAGAATCTGTTGAGGTCTTGTCGCTGTTTTTCGTGGTTATAGTTCGCAAAAATGGTGTATATTATATAAAATGAGTCACAATTCCAGGAGCCGCAGACAAACACGCCCCTCGATTCTAATTTCTGTTCAGTATGAACATGAACTCCTCAGATGAATGACCAACTTCAAAACTCTTCTCTGAGGAACATCTCTGCGTCTGGCAGCTGATAAAAACATGTCTAAAGTCCACCATCAACACTGTTGCTGGAGCCATTCTTGCAGGTTCTGTTGTTGTAAAACATATTCTGTCGACGGTAATGGACAACCTATGATGACGAATCTGCTTTTAAGGGGAGTCCCATTTCTAAGTCCTCAGATGAACCTCATTCCTTAGTTTTGAGGATTGATCTTGAGGACTGAGGAAGACTGCTGAGGAGATGAATGTAATTGGACCTAAAGTCAGTTCAGACATAAGGACATTGGTCTGGTGCAGTTCAAGAAAAGCAAGAAAGATCATCACGCTTTTCTGGTAGAGAAATTATAGTCTGTGTTCATCACTAAATCCATATTTTGGAAATTGTGACATCCAGAGGAAAATACCTTTAAATGACTAATGTGAAATAAATACACACATACAGTGGAGAGAACAAGTATTTGGTACACCCCTGGTTTTTGAAGTTTTCTCACTTAAAGCATGTAGAGTCAGTCATTTGTATCAAAGTTACTCTTCAACTGTGAGGACAGAATCTAGAACAAAAATGCAGAAAAATCAAAGTTGATGATTTTTAAACAATTCATTTCCATTTAATTGCATGACATAAGTATTTGATACATCAGACGAACAGAACTCAATATTTGCTACAGAAACCTTTGTTTGCAATTACAGAGATCAGATGGTTTCTGTAGTTCTTCAGCAGGTTTGCACCACTCCTCCATACAGACCTTCTCCAGAGTGTTCAGGTTTCAGGGCTGTCGCTGGGCAACACAGGCTTTCAGCTCTCTCCAAAGATGTTCAGTAGGATTCAGGTCTGGAGACTGGCTAGGCCACTCCAGGACCTTGAGATGCTTCCTACGGAGCCACTACTTCGTCGCCCTGGCTGTGTGTTTGGTGTCGTTGTCATGCACTGCAGGATTTTAATCCATGACGGCGGAGTGTGTTACTGATGGTTTTCTTTGAGACTGTGGTCCCAGCTCTACTCAGGTCACTGACCAGGTCCTGCCATGTAGTTCTGGGCTCATCCCTCACTGTCCTCATGATCCTTGATGCCCCACGAGGAGAGATCTTGCATGGAGCTTCCAGACCGAGGGAGATCGACCGTCGTCTTGAACTTCTTCCATTTTCTGATAATTGCACCAACAGTTGTTCTTCTCACCGAGCTGCTGCTCTATTGTCCTGTAGTCCATCCCAGCCTTGTGCAGGTCTACAGTTGGATCCCTGATGTCCTTGCACAGCTCTCTGGTCTTGGCCATTGTGGAGAGGTTGGAGTGTGTGGACAGGTGTCTTTTCTACAGGTGATGAGTTCAAACAGGTGCAGTTAAAGCAGGTAATGAGTGGAGAACAGCTTCTTAAAGAAGAACTAACAGGTCTGAGCCTAAATTCTTACTGGTTGATGGACCATCAAATACTAATGTCATGCAATAAAATGGAAATTAATGATTTAAAAATCATCAACTGTGATTTTCTGCATTTTTGTTCTAGATTTTGTCCTTCAAAGTTAAACCTTTGATACAAATGACAGACTCTACATGCTTTGTAAGAGAGAAAACTTCAAAAATCACTACTTGTTCTCTAAATGTCAAGTCAAGTCAAATTTTATTTACAAAGCACCTTTAAAAACCACCGAGGTCGAACAAAGTGCTGTACGGGTTCCTAAAAAACACAAGTTCAAACGACATAAAAGACACACAATGCAGGACACATCAAGACACACACACACACAACAGAGCCGAGGAGCTGCCACTGCAAAGGCTCCTCTGGTCTTGCATTTTGTCACAGGAACATCCAGCAATAGCTGGTTGGCTGATCTAAGAGATCTAACTGGAGTATGAATGTGTAGCAGTTCAGCGAGATACTCGAGACTGGTACTGGTTTCCAGTCAGGAGGCGTGACGCAGCATTCTGCACGAGTGGCAGACATGATGTATCCATCCCAGAGTAGAGTGACCATCATCCAGCTGTCAATCAAAGCAATAAAATACTTCAAAACTTTTTATACTTCAATCAAAAAAAGAAAGAGTTAAATCAAAAAATAGAATTCAATCAAAAAACAAAGACTTCAATAAAATAACAAAAACTTCAATCAAAACAATAAAATACTTCAAAAACTTGTTTCACTTCAATCAAAAAATAAAGAGTTCAATCAAAAGAATAAAATACTTCAAAACTTTTAATACCTTAATCAAAAAATAAAGAGTTCAATCAAAAAATAGAGTTCAATCAAAAAAATTAAATACTTCAAAACTGTTTTCAGTTCAATCAAAAAATAAAGACTTCAATAAAAAAATAAAGACTTCAATAAAAAAAAAATACTTCAATCAAAATAATAAAACACTTCAAAACTTTTTTCACTTCAATCAAAAAAATAAAATACTTCAAAACTTTTTCACTTCAATCAAAAGAATAAAGAGTTCAATCAAAAAAATTAAATACTTCAAAACTTTTTATACCTTAATCAAAAAATAAAGATTTCAATCAAAAATAGAGTTCAATCAAAAAAATAAAAATACTTCAAAACTGTTTTCACTTCAATCAAAAATTAAAGAGTTCAATCAAAAAAATAAAATACTTCAATTGTTTTTTAACTTTAATCAAAAAATAAAGAGTTCAAACAAAAAAATAAAATACTTCAACACTTTTTTAACTTCAATCAAAAAATAAAGACTTCAATAAAAACATAAAGACTTCAATAAAAAAAAATACTTCAATCAAAATAATAAAATACTTCAAAACTTTTTTCACTTCAATCAAAAAAATAAAGAGTTCAATAAAAATAATAAAATACTTCAAAACTTTTTTTTGATTGAAGGAACTTTTTTTTGCATTGAATAATAAAGAAAGAAATCTACGTCCATAAGGTTGGAGGTAATGTATGTGTTTTGGTGTCACACTCCTCCCTCACTGTCCTGAAGTCTGTTAACACAGAGGTGTATTGCATATTTTGACAGGCTCTTCAACTTGGTGTCATCAAAATGTTGTGACATCTCATTAAATTGTGTACAGTCGACCAAACCAAGGAAAGCTAGCCCACCAAAATGATCAGACCTAGCTTTCATTTGTTCACAGATGTTCTCCATAATGTTTTCGAACATTTGTTTTCTCTCATCCCTGATCAACTGATTTTTGTCGTTTAGACCAAGTTTGTTGCATTTCTCCTCAAATCACTCAAGTGCGTCTAAATCCTGTCTTTATTTCAGACTAGAGGACGGAGAGCTGAGGACTGAGGACAGAAGTGAACAACTTCTCTCTGACAGTCGACAGTTGTTCAGGCTGTGAAAGAGACGAGTTTCATCAACAAGTGACTTTTTAAATTTTCTATTCGACAAGAATTGAAAGAGTTTATTTAAAAACAAACTTAACTATTTACATTGATAAGATCTTCAGTTGTGGTTTGTTGTTGTTTGTTGAAGCATCTCAACACCACGCGATAACAAAATATAAAGTTCAACTCACTTTCAAACAAAGTGAAACAGTATAATATAAAATACTGTTGAGAAAATGTACACTTGCATGAAGTTACAAAACAATGTTCAAGCTTCATACACATAAACGTAAATAGTTGCTTCGATACAACGTTCATTTATACACAGAATTATAAACAGAAATATGAACAATAATATAAATGTATAGTTTAGGCTCACCTAGGAGTGACAAGCGAGTATTTTAATTGCAATGCAGGAGCGATGACACGTGTCTCAGTCTCTGAGCCGCTGAAGCATCTCAACACCTGAGTCTCATCAGTGGAACACAAGTAAAACAATGGCCGTCTTAAAGCGACAGTGTCTTAATGCGATACAAACATCGAAAAGTAATAAAACACAAAAATAAAAACTGGGTTGAATTATATTATTCCAGTGAAAATAATTGAAACATAAAACACCAAATAAACGGCTGGGTTACATATGTACTTGGCCAGTGCTCAAATTTGACCACGGTAGTACTGTCTCGAATAAAACTGCTGCTACACACTTACAGGAAATGACTCGACAGCTTCTTCTTCTACTACTTTTTAACACTGACTGAAACCAGTCTTTGAAACACTATCACTGACACTTGACAACACTTTTATACAATTGAAACAAGTTGTGTTTCATTGTGTTATTACTGTTGTTGTGTTGTGTGACATTTACGTCGGTATCTGCTCTTAAAACGGTCGTCAGTGACGTAGCTTCAGTTTAGGTTCAGTTTAGGTTCAGTTTAGCTTCAGTTTAGCTTCAGTTTAGCTTCAGTTTAGCTTCATCTACGTCACTAAGATGGAGGTCGTTGAGGGTGGAAAGTGTCCATCGATCCACACTCAACTTTCCCAATTCAGTGCAGATTGTGGACTAGATTTTCGCACACTGATTATTTGGACACACTTGTGCACTCAAAATATTAAGTGTTAGTGCAGAAGTGAACAATTTGCGACACAGTCCTGGTCTCACTCAATTCGCCGCCCCATGTCACTCAATCACAGGAACATGAGAAACACAGCTGTCAATCATTCCATCAATCCAAAATAAACATTCATAAATGAGTTAAATTGTGCATCATCTGCAATTAATACATTTAAATTATGCACAGCAAAATGTACAAGATTAAATGTTATCAATAGGTTACTTAAATGAAATACCTTATTTGCTGAAAAAAAGTTCATAAAAACCCCACAAAGCAGATATTTTCTTTTCTTTGCTGATTCCATTTTTTCTTTCTTTCTGTCTGATTGAACAACTATTTTGACGGAGCTGTTTCATGTCAGATCTGCTTCCTTTTTAACACAGTTGCACCGAGCAATGCAACGCTACGAGTACTCGCTCTCCGAACCTGATGCATGCGCCGATGGACCGGTGCTGCTCGACCCATCCCAGGTGTGTAATGTGGCCTTCTACAGAGACAACCTATTGCCCCCTGCTGGCGAGTTCGTCCATCTTTCTCAGCGACGAGGCTGAGGCTCGAGACGTAATCCATAGCAACAGCCTGTAGAGGGTGTAACAGCATTTGTAGAACCACGGTTCTAAAAAAAAAAGGGTTCATCTTGTGTTTGGGT
The DNA here is from genome assembly GCF_982586985.1 of Callionymus lyra. Taxonomy (NCBI): domain Eukaryota; kingdom Metazoa; phylum Chordata; class Actinopteri; order Syngnathiformes; family Callionymidae; genus Callionymus; species Callionymus lyra. The sequence continues at coordinate 6,770,975 of NC_141819.1, forward strand.
CGGTCTGAACAATGAAACTAGAGATCCTCTCAAAAGAAACGTTAAATAAAATCTTTTTTTTACTTTAAATTAATAATAGTGATGTGTTGATGAAGCTTCATGAAACAGTGTCATTATTTCCTGAGTCCACTAGATGTCACTCTTTGCTCTGTAAACTGAGACCCCGAAGTATAAACCCGATTCAGCAGTGCAGTGTGGGGGTCCCACTCCTCCGGGAGGGACTGACCTGTGAAAAATATGACCCTGCTTCATGAAGCTTCATCGACACATCAATAGATCTAATATTGCTGGGCGCTACAAAAGGCTGAACATGTTTGTTTCTGGCTCCCTCTACTGTTAGAGATAAATACTTTTTAGGTCAGTTTTATCTTCCTTAGAAGCTTAAAAGCCATGATAGAAAGAATGTTTTTTTTTGCCAGTGTAAAGCAAGGGTAAATGTTTATTTTTTTGTTTAAAAAATGTCTATTCATGTATTATGATGGATACACAGAGACAAGTGAGGAAGAGTTTTGTTGTTTCCTTCTGTCTGCAGGAGCTGAACGAGTCATCACCCTCAAGATGGAAATCCCCGGCTCCATAACTCCTCTCATCCAGGAGATGTTGGAGAACTCTGGAGGCCTGGAGAGCGGCAGCTCTGCCCAGCTCTACCAAAGCAGTCCAGCCACACAATCGGCGTAGTGACGGCCGACAAAGTTATATGAATATATATAGATATGAACTATGGTGTTTGACATGAGGGCGACTGAAAACCTTCACTGTTTGGATCTTTTCGTACCACCGAGAGTATTGGGGAAGATGTTTGACTTTGATGTCACATGTACATTATTCTGATGAACACAAAGAGCAAACAGAAGTTATTTCCAGTCCTCACATGCATGTGCACAAAAAGAAAGTCGCTACAAGTGTCACCGTCTATTCCAGGTTGTTGTCCACGTATTGTTTTGTGCTTCCAGACAAATGGAAAACAAATGATTGTATGATATGGTCACAGGTCCTTTCAAGAAATCCAGTTCATGAAGATTCATTATTAAGGTGTTTTTTAAGTAGCCTTTGGTTTGTGTATATAAGCTGTATTCATTTCTTCAAAACTATGAAAAGTTTTAGGCTTCACTTGATTTTGAAAATAAATGTTTTGACGTACAGTAGGTATGAACAAGTAGCACTCCAGTCGGGGCATATCTTTCTGGTCATGTAGCAGACAGAGACGGAGTCTGGAAGTGTTGAGGTGGATCACATCTCGGGCTCGGACGTTCCTGTAGCAGCTTCATGATATTGATCCATGTGAAGAGTGGTGTACATACACACTGTATTGAATACAAGTGATTCTCAAAAGCCTCTATGTGGGTCCGTGTCATGTCGTGGTGGGGAAAACTAGATTGTAGTGGTCCCTCTGGACGGGGGATCGTTAAGGTCCTTCTGATATTTGTCCTCACGCATCGTCCCCTGTGTTAGAAACATGCAGGATCCAGACCAACCTCACACCCTGTGATACACTTGATGCCAAAACGCCTTCACATCATCTTGACCATCGTTACTGTACACACACCAATGTCTCAGGAAGGAATCATGTTGTGTGCTTGGCCTGTCCATTGTATATGTTCTGTGCTGCCCCCCCACTATGTCACTAACACACACACCTCTGCTACTGAGCCCCTGTGTTTCAAATCACTCAGACCAGAAGTTGTGCAGAGAGACTCCGACCCTGAACATTATGGTCTCACCATGTGTGGAGTCTCTCTACGAGTCCTTATTTCTTCTTCTCTTTTTGTACAGTCAAAGCTGCTTTCATTTAGGACTTAAAATGTCCAGAACAACTTTTCTCTGCACAGCTGATCTGGAAGAGAAACGGACGCACCTTCGCTTTGAAACGTATGGAATATGTTGCAATTTTGTCAAGATTATCAAGTGACTTTGATAAAAAAAAGAAAATTAAAAAAAATTAAATGATTATTGTTGTGTCGTGTGAATCACTTTTATAACTACATTCTGCTGTATTTGAGTCTCAAGTGTTGCCTTCAGTTTCCTCCAGCAGGAAAGAATGTTGCTGTTGTTTCTTCTGAATAATGAAAAAATAAATCATCAGGTCTATATAAAGTGCTGAAAGTTAAACAAATAATAAACTATTATATAAGTATTATACTATTCACCAACACATGTCATCTTCAGGGTGTGACACCCCTGATGTCAACACAAAGGACGATGTGTCTGTTAAAGGATAAAGAAAGACTAAAATGCTGCTAATTGTAATCTGAGACAACATCGCTCCCTCTAGTGGTGATTTTAGATATTTCACTGTCCTGTCAATAATTCTGTAAGGACTAAGATAAGTTCTACTTCATTCTGGTGCTCCGCCCTCTAACGGCTTCGCACCAATTCGTAGAACCTGAGGTTATGATAGATAACTCAGGGGTTTTCCTCGCTGCAGGTGCTCGTACTTCCGCTTCCGGTGAGCCTTTGATCGGCTGCTTGAACGTAAGCTCCTGCAATAATTGCCAAAAACAGTCGTTTTAACGACTATTTGTCCGGATATTATGCTCATATCACTAAAGATATGTCTCAAGCATCTCGGATCTATGATCGTGATGCTCTTTTCAACATCAGAGAGTCGATGGAAGATTATAACCGCGACCGTTACCAACGTCCGGTGAATATGTTTCCGGCTCCGCTTCTCATCGACTCGGACTCTGTGGAATATCGTTTGATCTCTCGAGTACCGGGCGATTTCCACAAGCGATCGAGTCGGGCTGGAGTACAGGTCAGGATGAGACGCGCAGTCGCGATCGCTCGGAACAACTCTGACGTCATCGAACGTCATCGATGTTTGATCGACATTCCTCTCACTGTGTGTGATGACACATCAGCGCTGCCGTCTGTCCAGACCTCAACGAAAGGTGGTAAGATTTTTTCTTTTCCTCTCTTTAATTCGACTTTTACAACCGAGTTGAACTTCAGTGACAGCTGGTACCCACGTGACCGCTGTTCGCTTCAAAAGATCCCGCTCTGCGCGCCTGTCAGTGACGCGGCGTCGTCAGTGACGTCATCGGTGCTGAATGTGGGACTTCTTAATGTTCGCTCCATTACTAATAAATCCTTTATTCTTAATGATCTTTTCACAAGAGTTAATTTGGATTTATTATGTCTTTCTGAGACTTGGCAGAGAGAGGAAGAGTTTATTCATCTGAACGAACTCTGTCCAGTAGGGAGCGCTGTCCTGGGGAAGCCTCGCCTCTCTGGTCGTGGGGGAGGTCTTGCTACTGTTTTTAGGGAGAGTTGTTCTTGCAAAGTGATTCAGACACAGGAATTCACTTCTTTTGAGTCTCAGATGATCTTGGTTGGTTCTACAAGACCTTTCTATTGTGTGTCAATCTACCGCCCGCCTGGTCCTGCGGCGGTGTTCTTGAAAGACTTTAGTGACTTCTTATCTTCCATTATTCAGATGGAATCTGTTCTTATTCTTGGAGACTTTAATCTTCATGTTGATGACGTCACATCTTGTTCTGCTAAAGAACTTTTAACTTTAACTGAAGCCTTTAATTTTGAGCAACATGTTTCTGAACTCACTCATCAAAAAGGCCACATTTTAGACTTAGTTTTTACTCTTGGCCTGAACATTTCTAATGTATCTGTACATGATGTCCATCTGAGTGATCATTCTCTTGTCTTGTTCAACCTGGACTTCATCCCTGAACCTAAGCCTTTGAAAGTTAGGTCTCAGAGGCGTGTCATCTCAGCCGATACTGCAGACAGTTTTTCTGCTATGTTTGACCGTCTTTCCTTTGATGACTGTCCAGATGTGGACAGTTTGATTCACTGTTACACTGATCATTGTGTTGAAATACTGGATCAAGTGGCACCTGTTAAATCGAACTTGAAAATTCAGAAAAAACGGTGCCCTTGGACAAATGAAGATCTCCTGAGTCTGAAGAGACTTTGTCGAAAGACTGAGCATCTCTGGAAGTCTACTAAACTTGAGGTGCACAGACTTCACCTCAGGGATCTGTTGACTTCTTACAATGAGATGGTAGAAACTGCTAGATCTGATTACATCAGAAAACTGGTAGCAGCAAATAGGAAAAACCCCAAAGTTTTGTTTGACACGATTAATTCTCTCGTGTCTCCTGCTCCTCAAATCACGCCGGTCTTCTGTGAAGCTGACAGCAATGCATTGTTGAGATTTTTCATTGACAAAATTAAATTGATCAAAGAGAAAATCTCTCCCCCTTTGTTGGGAACCCCTACTGTCTCTGAGCCCATCTCCTCCTCTTGGTCATCCTTCACTGCTGTATCTTTGGGTGATATTTCAGCACTAGTGAACAAGATGAAACCCTCCTCTTGCTCAGATGACGTCCTTCCTTGTAGGCTTTTTATCAAAGTATTTGATGTAATTGGCCCCTGGGTTACCAATATGGTGAACCTCTCCCTTTCCACAGGGGTTTTTCCCAATGCATTTAAACATGCCATTGTGGAGCCTCTGCTCAAAAAACCAGGCTTAGACCCAACTGACCTCAGTAATTTCAGGCCTATTTCTAAGCTCCCTTTCTTGTCCAAGATCTTGGAGAAGGTGGTGTCCGAGCAGCTGTCTTTGTTCCTGGATCAGAGCGACATCCATGAGAAGTTTCAGTCTGGCTTCCGTAAACATCACTCTACGGAGACAGCTTTATTGAAAGTGTCCAGTGACATCATGATGTCGGCTGACTCTGGTAAATTCACTGTTCTGGTTCTCTTGGATCTGTCGTCAGCCTTTGACACAGTTGATCACCAGATCCTGCTGAGAAGACTAAGGGATGAAGTGGGACTGTCTGGGTCTGTGTTAGAATGGTTCTCATCTTACCTTTCTGGGCGCAGTTTTAGTGTATCTGCCAATCAAATGAGGTCTGAATCGGCAGATCTGTTGTGTGGAGTCCCTCAAGGTTCTGTTCTGGGTCCTTTATTGTTTTTGCTGTACTTGATTCCCCTTGGTAAAATCATTCAGAGATTTCCAGATGTTTCTTATCACATTTTTGCTGATGACATCCAGCTCTACTGCTCTTTTGATCCAACTGAGCTCCAAAGGCTGAACAGCTTAGTCAATTGTTTGCTAGAAATCAAACAATGGCTGAGTGAAAACACTTTACAGCTTAATGTGGACAAAACTGAAACTCTGGTGATTGCTCCTGATGATAAGATTCCAGGGTTGAGTCAGTACTTGGGTGACTTAGGTCAGTCTGTCAAACTGAGCCTGAGAAACCTGGGTGTTGTATTTGATAAAGACATGTCTCTTGTTCAACACTGCAGAAAACTGACCAGAAACTGTTTCCTTCAAATGAGAAAAATCTCTAAACTTAGGAAAATGTTGTCACAACATGATCTGGAGCTTGTAATCCATGCGTTTGTTTCTTCTCGTCTGGACTATTGTAACAGTTTGTTTTCATGTCTTAACAAGAAGGATGTGTCTCGTCTGCAGTTGATTCAGAACTCTGCAGCGAGAATTCTGACCCGCTCAAGTAGAAGAACTCACATTTCTCCGATCCTTAAAACTCTTCACTGGCTTCCAGTTTCTTTCAGGATCAACTTTAAAATTCTGGTTCTTACTTTCAGAGCTATTCATGGTCAGGCTCCTCCTTACATCACTGATCTGATCCAGCCTTACACCCCAGCTCGGTCTCTGAGGTCTGTGGATCAGAATCTACTTATGGTTCCACGCACACGGCTCAGGACCAGAGGAGAGAAATCTTTTCAGGCTGTTGCTCCTAAGCTTTGGAACAATCTTCTCTCTCTTTGCGCTTGATGGAGTCTACTGACTCCTTTAAGAAACATCTTAAGACGTTTCTATTTGTTCAGGCTTTTCCTTGAATTTCTCGAACTCCTGTGTTGTTCTCGGTGTTGTCTTGATCTTTGAAGTATGTACTGTTTTGAGTATTGTTTTGATTGTTAAAGCGCTTTGTGACCCTGGTCTCGAAAAGCGCTATATAAATAAATATTACTTACTTACTTACTTACTTACAGGGATGGAGTGAACCACGACAGGTGATGATAGAGTGACTCGTGTGTTTATTTATTGACAATGGCTTCATCTAGTGGTGCAACTGTAGATTACAGTCAATGTTTTACAATCCAACTCTTGAACACATCACAGAAAGTAAATACCTGTTTTTTGTAATAATGGAGCTGTAACAACGGAAAACGAATTATTTTCAATCCTGTTATATATTAGAGGCTTCAATAAGCACCACTGTTGTACGGCGTGTTCTTCTTACTCTGACATGCTGGTCATCCAAAACTATTGATGGGGAGATGAAGTTTCATTAACAGTGTCATCATGTTTAATGCTCAGTAGGTGGCGCCTCTGTTTAAAAATGATATGAGGTTTGATCCAAGTACGTGTTTATTGTTAAATGTTTAAATATTAAATATATTTATTGAAGTTCTCAGGCTCAGCTCCAGCTAGTGTTTCCTCATCAAACACATTGAAAGTGTCAGTGCACAAGATTTACACTGAGAGACTGAGATCTTTAACTACAAACAAATTTAAAATATAGATTCATTTAAGTGTTTTTATGATCATTTCTTCTCATGTGGAGCTTCAATCCAAGAGTTACAGACGAGCAGTCTGGAGGTATTTGGATGTTTTTAAGTGTCTTTTTGGACGAAGATGAAGACGAAGACAACTGAGCTCCAGTCGCTACATTAAAATGAACAAACATTTTTGTCTATAACTGTAAAAAGAACACGTTACTCTCAAAATAATCCCAACACTTAGTCGACATGAGGGCGAGTAGAACATGAGTTTGAATTTTGCGTGAATTATTTCTTCAGACGTGTGAAATAAAAAGACAACAAAAGACTTAAAACATCACATGATTCCAGAACTGTTGTAATAGTTTTATTTGACCTACTATTACATGATTGAGTAAATAATGTTGAATACATTCAAATGTTACTTTAACACACTTTCATTTGCAGTTAATGAAGGAAGAAAAACTCTCTAAACTGGATCAAGATTGTCTCACGATACATTTGTCAAAGTGTAGATTCACTTGTCGATTATAACATTAATGACCAGTTTATAAAATATAATATAGTGTGATTTTGAGAATATTGTGCAAAGAACTGTATGTTTTGAAGCTGTTTGACTAGAGGATTGAATTTGTTTATCTTTTTAATCCATGCTTCTCTCGCTCTGTTCCTCTGATGACATCATTTCTAGGCGACAGATGAGATGAAGTCAATCTGTCACGATCATGTTTAGCTACTGTTGAGAAGTACAGTTTGAAAAAATAACCATTAAACCACTTACTTTCAGAGTAAAAGAGGTTTAACTAGAGAACGATCATAAAAGTCACAAACAAACGTGAATCAAATCCAGCAGGTATGTTAGGAAACATTTTACTTAATAACATATTTTCTTGTGTTTCTTCTGAGAGTCACTCTGATAGTCTCACTTCCTCTCCACCTCCAGTCGCAGCTTTTCAAACCTGTCAGGATGATCCAGATAATCCTGATCCTCCATCAAGTTCCTGTTGTTGTTGGACAGTAGGAGGCGCTGCTGTGTGTGAGTCCAGTGAGAGTGAAGACTGAGAGAAGAAGAGACATGAGGTGATGATGGTGGAAGAACAGACGTTGTCTTGACGATCATATACTGATCCAAACTGAGACGAGTCAATGTTCTGTCAACATTCTTCTGAGAACTTGAGAGAAGAACCATGTGACTGAAACATCCCAGAATCATCTTGAATGTCAGATTTGAAGATGAAGTCAGCAGCTAAACTAGCATGTAGCTAACATGAGTCTAGTCTAGTTGTGATGAAGATGTTCAAGTGAACACATGATTCAATATGAAGTGATTCATGTGTGAAATGATGTTTAAAGTGACTCAACATTGTGAGTTGATGATCAAACTCACGTCTGATTTCAAATATTTGTAGGAAATATTTCTTTGTTCTCCACTGACAGTCAAACTGAAACAATGTTGATGTTGAAGCTCCTGAAGAGTTTTGAGCTGAAGGTCTTGAAGATTTGGAATCAGAGCTTCACTTGATACTGTAACTGTGAGTCTTTAACATCTGCACGTTTGTTCTGGAATCTTCTTCATAAAGTCCATGTCCACAAACACCTTCAACTGCTGTGTCAGCAGATGAGCTTTGATGTTGAAGTCAATCCATGGAATCAAACTTACCATTTATTTATGAAGGTCAAACCAATGTGGTCTACAGCCTGGAGGAAGAAAGAGTCAGAAGATCAGATTCATTTGATTCAGATGTTTCATGAATATTGTTTCATTCTCAGTGGACGACTCAGTCATGACTGTTGATGACAACAAAGATGGATCTATAAACAGGCTGCTCAGTCTCAACTGTCTCCTTCATGCTTCCACTGGTGTCCAGCAGGAGAACATGGAGGAACTCAGAGTTAGATTCATGTGCTCAGTTCAGATGAAGAGTCTGAGCATCAAATGTTCAGTCTGAAGATCTTTGGAGTTCAGTCAGTGAGTTCTGCTGCTCTGTTCATACCTGAGAGTCTCCAGTCTCCAGTCTGGACTCTTCAGTCCAGCAGACAGCAGCTCCAGTCCTGGTCCTCCTGGATGATTCCCTCTCAGGTCCAGTTCTCTCAGGTGGGATGGGTTCAATGTCAGAGCTGAGGCCAGAGAAGAACAACCTCTCTCTGAGATCTGACACCATGACAGTCTGAAATGAAGGAGAAACACTTTTAGAAACTTATCAGAACCAAGAGAAGATGATGTTCTGACCTGAGAGTCTCCAGGTGACAGTGTGGACTCTTCAGTCCAGCAGACAGCAGCTCCACTCCTGGATCCTGAAGGTCGTTGTCACTCAGGTCCAGTAGAGTCAGACTAGAGGACGGAGAGCTGAGGACTGAGGACAGAAGTGAACAACTTCTCTCTGACAGTCCACACCAGCTCAGGCTGTGAAAGAGACGAGTTTCATCAACAAGTGACTTTTTCAATTCTTTATTTAAAAACAATCAACTATTTACTTTCATAAGATCATGGTCACATGTTTGTTTGAATATTTATCAGGTTGGTATAAATGAGGGTGAAATGTTGAACATGATGACAGAAACACAAACATGAAGAAGGAGTAACAACAATGTTGAGGTTGTGGTTTGTTGTTAAATATTTACTTTAGAAAAACAGACTTTCCTACAAATTAGTGAGACATAATTGATTTATGCTGAATTGTTGGAACATGAACAAGAATTTCAGTGAATGTTTTCATGTGATCAACTTGATCAACTTGATCTTGATTAATCAAATTAAATTAAATAATGTGTTTTTCAACATTCAGTTCATGAGCTGAAAATAAATAATACTTCAACAGGAAGTGACATTTATCAACACATCGTCTGCGAACAAGGAAATCTGGCTCAGTTGCTTCATCAACCAGGAAACAAGAGCTGAGACGACACTCGTCTAGTTTCTCTCCAGATATTAGAAACATGACATTTATTTATATCTTCATTTCTCCTGAGAGACAAGAAACCAGATGAACTGTGGACCAGACATGAAGAGAGAAGATGATGTTCTGACCTGAGAGTCTCCAGGTGACAGTGTGGACTCTTCAGTCCAGCAGACAGCAGCTCCACTCCTGGATCCTGCAGCTTGTTTCTACTCAGGTCCAGTAGAGTCAGACTAGAGGACGGAGAGCTGAGGACTGAGGACAGAAGTGAACAACTTCTCTCTGACAGTCCACATCTGTTCAGCCTGTGAAAGAGACGAGTTTCATCAACAAGTGACTTTTTCAATTTTCTATTTGACAAGAATTGAAAGAGTTTATTTAAAGACAAACTCAACTATTTCCATTGATAAGATCTTCAGTTGTGGTTTGTTGTCTGCTTCCTCTCTAATATAGTTCAGTCAAAGTTTCTTTCAAACCTTTGATACCAACTATTGACACGTCATTGATTCATGCTGGACTTTTGAACATCAACACGTGTTTGATTGAATGTGTTCATGTTATGGTTGATTTGATGTTGATGGACCAGATGAAGAGAAACTATGGAAGTATATCAGTGCCATCACAATATTGAATGGTTTCAACCTTTCAAATGTTGAATTACTTTTTTGAATAGTTGAAGATTAAATAATTAAATAATTTGTATATTAAAAGGTTGAATTTATTTTCATTGAAAAATAATATTTTTTAATGGAGTAAAACTTTTTACACACATATAGTTTAATATTGTTATTTTAGTAAGAAATACAATGAAAAAAAAATCAAGATTTCAATATTTTTGACAAGTGGCTTTTTTAATTTAATATACAAATGTGAAAGTGTTTAAAATCCAATATATAATATATATTCAAATTATTTAATTAAATTATTCAGAAAATATTTCTATGGTTAAAAAAATAGAACATTTATATAAAATTAAATGTTAAATTCAATCCTTCAATTCTCTGATGACACTGATCTACTTGCATAAGAAACAAAGCAAATGTTTTTCAATTTTCAGTTCATGAGCTGAAAATAGATTCAACTGCTCCAACAGGAAGTGACATTTATGAACATATTTAGATTTAAAATAATCTTAAAGTAATACCTGACATGAATATTTTAAATTAAATACATGCAGTCGGACAAAGAGGACTATGAAGACGAATCCCTTTGATTTTATTATTTATTTTTATAGAACACATTTCCTGAGAAAAAGACAAGAGTTGACCTTTTGTATGAAACAGTAAAGTTAAATAAACCTGCATTTTTATTGATGTAACCTTCGTGGTTTTGTTTCATTCAAGAAACTTCATGTGAATTTAAGATGAAGATTTTGTAGAAATCAGGCTCAGAGCTGCTGTGAAGGTCACACATGCTAACTTAAGTTTATTTTCTATAAATAAATGTTGCGTACACATTTATTTGTGTATACGCAGTATAATTAATGAGGCCACATGTTTCTACTAATGTCTTCTGAACCAGTGGACAACAGGTTGAAGGTTCAATTCCAGGCTGACCTGACATCCTTTTTCCTGATCATAAAACATGAATCAAAACTCTTCTTAGTCTTTAAACACGTGTCCATGTATTTGTGTTGTGTTTCTCTGAGTCTTTCAGAATCTATGTTTCCATCACTGATCCTCTGTCTCACATCAATTGAATGCATCAGGGATGAGAGGGCCCTGACCAAGAAGGATGAACCAATAGCAAATGTTACAGAATAAAAGCGTGTCAGTGGTTGACTTTCTGTCTTCAAGTATTTCATTGGTCAACAGCTGCAGAATGATGAACTCAAGTGTGTGTGTTTCATGTCCTTCAGTTGAAGATGAATAAACACAAAAGTTCAGTCAGGGAACAAGCGAATAAAACATTGAGACAGAAGCAGTTGTTAGTGCTGTGATAGTCCCACATTCTGACCAAATTCAACTTTGAAATAAGTTCCTTTGATTATTATTCATTTTCATTTAAAGTTGACGCTTGTTTGTTTATCATTACAATGATTTATTAAGATGATATTTTTATAAACTACATAACATCTTTACCTGCTACACAAACGTACAAATGTATCTATGAGCTGCTTCACTGAAGAACAAAGTGATGACAGACTTTGACTCGTGTTTCCTCCTCTGACTTTACATTTGAGCTTTGATGATGTAGAAAAGATGATGTTCTGACCTGAGAGTCTCCAGGTGACAGTGTGGACTCTTCAGTCCAGCAGACAGCAGCTCCACTCCTGGATCCTGCAGGTCAAGGTTGATACTCAGGTCCAGTAGAGTCAGACTAGAGGACGGAGAGCTGAGGACTGAGGACAGAAGTGAACAACTTCTCTCTGACAGTCCACAACATCTCAGCCTGTGAAAGAGATGAGTTTTATCAACAAGTGACTTTTTCTATTTTTATTTGACAAGAATTGAAAGAGTTTATTTATAGTTTAATATTGTGTATTAAAAAATATTGTGTATTAAAAAAATACAACATTTTAATAAAATTAAATGTTAAATTCAATCCTTCAATTCTCTGATGACACTGATCTACTTGCATAAGAAACAAAGCAAATGTTTTTCAATATTCAGTTCATGAGCTGAAAATAGATTAAACTACTCCAACAGGAAGTGACATTTATGAACTTATTTTGCTTAAAAAGAATCTTAAAGTAATACCTTACATGAATATTTTAAATTAAATACATGCAGTCGGACAAGGAGGACTATGAAGACGAACCCCTTTGATTTTATTATTTATTTTTATAGAACACATTTCCTGAGAAAAAGACAAGAGTTGACCTTTTGTATGAAACAGTAAAGTTAAATAAAGCTGCATTTTTATTGATGTAACCTTCGTGGTTTTGTTTCATTCAAGAAACTTCATGTGAATTTAAGATGAAGATTTTGTAGAAATCAGGCTCAGAGCTGCTGTGAAGGTCACACATGCTAACTTAAGTTTATTTTCTATAAATAAATGTTGCGTACACATTCATTTGTGTATACGCAGTATAATTAATGAGGCCACATGTTTTAAATATGTCGTTTTGATTATTATTCATTTTCATTTAAAGTTGACGCTTGTTTGTTTATCATTACAATGATTTATTAAGATGATATTTTTATAAACTACGTAACATCTTTACTTTTCAATTCTCTATTTGACAAGACTGAACTAGTTACATCATAAAATCACATATTGTATGAATATTTGAGGAAGGTTTGTCTAAATTAGGATCAGTTTGTTAAACACGATGACAAACACAATAATCATCAAAGAGTAAATCAAACATTCATGTTTAGTTCATATCATCAGAAATGTTTGAACAACTTACAGAACTTTGTTTGCAGCTTGAACCACCGGCAGATGCCTCTCAAGAATCTCGTCTGAAGCATATCTTGAGTATTTATTCAGGTCAAACTCGTCCAGATGTTCCTCTGAGGACAGTAAGATGAAGGCCAGGGCCGACCATTGAGAAGAAGACATTTGATCATAGAGACCTCCTGATCTCAGCTGCTGTTGGACCTCCTTCACCAGAGAAGTGTCCCTCACTTCATTCAGACATTGGAACAGGTTGATGATTCTCTCTGGAGACACATCCTCACTTATCTTCCTCTTGATGAGCTTTGCTGTGTTGTGATTGGTCCAGGAGCTACTTCCTGTCTGTGTCAACAAACCTGGAAGGAGACTCTGGCTGGTCTGCAGAGAAAGACCCAAAAGGAAGCGCAGGAACAAGTCCAGATGTCCATTTGGGCTTTTTAGAGTTTGATCTATTGCTGTCTGGTAGAACCTTTCCGTTTGACTTTTGTTAATTCCTGTCAGTTTGGATATTAGTTTTGATTCCAGCAGGTTGACTCCAGAGTTGATGAAGGTCTGGTGGACGTGAAGAGCAGCCAGAAACTCCTGAACACTCAGGTGGATGAAGCAGAACATCATGTCCTGGTACAGTCCTCTCTCCTCTCTGAAGATCTGACTGAACACTCCTGAGGAAACTGAAGCTGCTGAGATGTCGATGTCACACTCTGTGAGGTCTGACTTATAGAAGATCAAGTTTCCCCTCTGCAGATGCTCAAAAGACAGTTTTCCCAGAGACTCCATCATCGTCTTGCTCTCAGGATCCCAAACCGTGTCAGTCCCAGATCCTCCGTCGTACTTCAGCTTCTTGACTTTGATCTGAACCACCAGGAAGTAGATGTACATCTCAGTCAGGGTCTTGGGCAGCTGTCCTGTCTCTGTGCTCTTCAACATGTGCTCCAGAACTGTGGCAGTGATCCAGCAGAAGATCGGGATGTGACACATGATGTAGATGCTTCCCGACCTCCTGATGTGAGACATGATGCTGCTGGTCTGCTCCTCATCTCTGAACCTCTTCCTGAAGTACTCCTCCTTCTGGAGGTCATTGAACCCTCTGACCTCTGTCACCATGTCCACACACTCAGGAGGGATCTGAATGGCTGCTGCAGGTCGTGTGGTGATCCAGAGACGAGCTGAGGGAAGAAGATCCCCCCTGATGAGGTTTGTCAGCAGGACGTCTACTGAGGTGGACTCTGTAGCTTCTATCAGGCGCCGACTGTTGAGGAAGTCCAGAGGGAGTCGACACTCGTCCAGACCATCTAAGATGAACAGAACCTGGAGTCCTTCAAAGCTGCTGAGTCTGGATTCTCTGGTTTCAGGAAAGAAAAGATCAACAAGTTCCATCAAACTCAACTTCTTGTCTTTCAGCAGGTTCAGCTCTCTGAAGGTGAAAGGAAATATGAAGTGGAAGTTCTGGTGGGCTTTGTCTTCAGCCCAGTCCAGAGTGACCTTCTGTGTCAGGAGGGTCTTCCCAATGCCAGCCACGCCCTTCGTCAGCAGTATTCTGATTGGTCGTTCAGGTGAGGTTTTAAAGAGGTCTTCTTGTCTGATGGTGGTTTCTGGTCTGGTCTGGTTCCTGGTGGCTGCTTCGATCTGTCGGACCTCGTGCTCCTGGTTGACCTGGTCTGTGCCCCCCTCAGTGATGTAGAGCTCAGTGAACATCTCATTCAGAGGAGCATAGTTTCCTGCTTTAGCGACCCCCTCAGACACACTGTGGAACTTCTTCTGCAGGCTCCTCTTCAGTCGTCCTCCACACTCTGCTTCAAGACTTCCTGAATGAAGACATAAGTCACGAGTCAGAAGATTGTAGAAGGTGAAAATGGAGTAAAATCTTCAGATCTGATGCAAGTGTTCTTCATCTTCATCATGTTTGTTCCCTGGATTAATCCTGACATAAAGGCTCTCTTAAAGGAGAAGAGGAGAGTCTTTAGGTCAGGAAACAAAGAGGATCTGATGGCAGTCCAGAAGGAGCTGAGAAGAAAGATCAGGGAGGGAAAGGAGAGGTACAGGAGGAAGATGGAAGAGAGTCTGGCCAACAACAACACCAGAGATGTCTGGAGAGGTTTGAAATCCATATCCGGACATCAGACCAGGCTCTCTGTAGCGGCGGGGGAAAAAAATTCGGCTGACAACTTAAACGGTTATTTTTCAAGGTTTGAGGTGTCGGTTCCCACCCCCGCTACTACACCATTCACACCTCTACTTTTACCTTCTCCTCCCCCCCGAGCTTGTATTGTCTCAGCCCCCCCGCTGACTCCACAGGGGACAATGCCCCCCCACCCCAACCTGTCCCTCACACCTCTACAGGTGAGAAACCAGCTCAGGAGAACCAGGACAACAAAGGCCCCTGGACCAGACGGCATCGGTGGCAAAGTACTCAGGACGTGCTCTGACCAGTTAAGTGAAATTGTTGGACTTCTGTTCAACATGAGCTTGACCTTGGGAAGAGTTCCACTACTGTGGAAGACGTCCTGTGTGGTACCGGTGCCGAAGACTCAGCACCCTAGGGATCCCAGCTGCTACAGACCTGTGGCCTTGACATCCCACCTTATGAAGGCTCTGGAGCAGCTGGTCCTTAGTTATCTGAGTCCTCTGGTGCGTTCCTCCATGGATCCGTTGCAGTTTGCCTACCAACCTGACATCGGCGTGGAGGACGCCATCATCTTCCTTCTCCACCGAGCACTTTCTCACCTGGAGTCGCCTGGAAGCACTGTGAGGATCCTTTTCCTGGATCTAAGCAGTACTTTCAATACCATCAGGTCGAACATCCTGAGGGACAAGCTGGAGCTGTCTGGAGCGGACACTCACCTCACGGACTGGATTGTGGACTACCTCACCAACCGTCCACAGTTCGTGAGGACCCGGGATGGTGTTTCGAAGACTGTACTGTGCAGTGTAGGGGTCCCCCAGGGAACGGTGTTGGCACCGTTCCTTTTTTCACTGTACACTGCAGACTTCCAACACCTGTCTCCCACCAGTCACCTGCAAAAGTTCTCGGACGACTCCGCCATCGTCGGCCTCATTAAGGATGGGGATGATGGGTCGTACCGGGGACTTGTCCAGGACTTTGTTGACTGGTGCCTGGAAAACCACCTCCAGATCAACTCCAGCAAAACTAAGGAGTTGATTGTGGATTTCCTGCGGTGTCCCTCCATCTCCCCCTCACCACTGAACATCCGGGGACAGGACATTGAGATTGTCACGTCTTACAAGTTCCTGGGTGTTCACCTAAACAACCGCCTGGACTGGGTGGATAACACTGCTGCTCTTTTTAAAAAAGGGCGGAGTAGACTCTACCTGCTCCGGAGGTTGAGTTCGTTTGGTGTCCGGGGGTCACTCCTGAAGTCATTCTATGACTCAGTAGTGGCCTCTGTCATCTTCAACGGTGTGGTCTGCTGGGGGAGCAGCATGACAGCAAAGGATAGGGCTAAACTGGACAGCCTTATTAAGAAGGCCGGTTACGTCCTAGGGCGCCCCCTGGATCCTGTGGAGGAAGTGACTTGGAGGAGGGTACGGAGCAAGCTGGCCTCCATGAGGAAGAACTTATCTCACCCTCTCCAGCACACACTGAGGGCATTGAGGAGCTCCATCAGTGATAGGATGCTCCATCCCAGGTGTGTGAGGGAGAGGTACCTCCTTCCTCCCTACTGCCATCAGACTCCACAATAACAACACAGCAAGATAAATATTTAACAGCACCTTTCTTCTTGTTATTTTTGTAAATATGTTGTATATATAATATGGTGCAGATTTCTATCTTATTCTATTTAGATTTTTTCTTTTCTTTTTAATATTTTATTTCTGGGTGTTTTTATTTTTTCTGGTATATGCTCTTGCTGTTGTTGAAACGAATTTCCCCTCGCGGGACAATAAAGGGATTCTGATTCTGATTCTGATTCTGATGACATGTTCTTACTGCTCCACAGACTCTCGGCCAGATCCTCCTCCTCCATGTCCTTCAGGAGATGAACTGTGATCTTCAGGAATTCTTCTCTGATGCTTCTCCACTTCTCATCTTCCTCTTCAGTCTGTGGAGTCTCTGGACTCACAAACCTCCAGACTCTCTTCAGCTCCTTCTGCATATATTTGTAGAAGTTTCTCTCCAGTGACTGGAACAGAATCACAGAGAAGAAAGTCAGAGTGATAGTGGATCGTCTCAAGAACCACAAAGACCAGAAGCTTTAACTTGGATTCAGATGAATGATGATGAACAGAAGGAACCTCTAGGATGAGGACCTCCTCTAGTTTATGAACATACCAGCCGTTTGATTTCCAGTTGTGAGGGATGTTGCTGACCAATGAGAAGCTCTGAGTTCTGATGGTCCACTCTGAGAAGAAGAGATGAAATCAAACTGTGAATAAACTCTTGTCGTGTTGAAGGTTCTGATCATAAGTGAACTAGAAGGTTCCTTTTAAAACCCACATTCATCTCCTTAGAACTTAAATCTTGTCAAGCCAAACTGTTTATTTTCAATATTTTAATATTAAAATGATTCTTCTTTGTCTAATTCTTCAAAGACTCACAACAGTCCAGAATATTCTGGTTCCAAGACATGGAGGTGCTAAAAATGGATCAAGGGATTTACTTTTTACGAAAGAACATGTTTTTTTTAGAAAGAACAAGCTGCGCATATTTATTAATTTTTTTGTTTATTTGACTTCCTTGAAAGAAGAGAAATGTCAACTGAACTTTAGTCTGAGCTTTTGTTGTTTTGTCTGTATCTTTTGTTTTTCTTTTCCTTCTTTATTTGTGTTGTGTTTTTCTTTACTTTGAAAATTAAATAAAGAAATCTTGAAAAAAAACAAAAGAAAGCATGAAAGAAATGTCTGTGTTTACGAAGCTCCTGATATTAGTTCAAGTTCATGCTCCAGTGGCGTCACTAGCCTGAATGGATCATGACTAGAACCAACAGCTTTAAAGCAGGAGTTCAGGGATTGAGCCTCGGTGTTGATGTTTATAACTGTTATTTATTTATTGTGTTGTTGCTACAGCAGCAAACTTGCCATCCATTCACTTATTTATTTGTGTTCAGTGTTGTTGAGGAGATCGTTATTTGTGATCATTCTCTCGTGAAAAGCTTCAGATAAATGCATGTCTACAAGCCAGGCTTTGGTTCAGTTTGTGGAGGTGCGCTCGGTTTGCTCACCCAGTTGTCCAGGAGGTATTATGTGCTCACATAAGTTTAGGGTCTGCAGCCTCAAAAAAGAAGACACTGCTATGTGAAGTTGTTGCACAATTGGAGTCGAGTGTTTTTAACTCCACACTTTTAACCGACTTTAATGCAAATTTGGAATTCCAGAAAAACACGTAACAAGCCTCAACAACTTTCTACTCTGTATGTTAATAATACAGTATTCTAACAAATCGTAATAATTCTAAGGTAGTACATTCTTCAGAATAACCTACCTGGTGTCAATAATGTGAGAATATTGATTGATTATCAAAAAGAAAAAAATCGAGAGGAAGCCTATTTTGTAATGTTAATTATTAATTAAAATGATGTCTCTCGTTTTTGGCTAATGGCAAAAATATATAAATATTGTTTCAACACTGAACAAAAACAAATAGGTAAAATTAAATGAAAAAAAACAGCAACAAGTAAATATAAATCACTTTGTACTTTCACACACAGAATTGTTTGAAGTTTAAAAAAATTTTTTTTGTTTGTACATTAAAATTATATATTTACAAGTACAAATGTTTTGTCAATACAAAATAAAAGTGACAAATATTAATTTTACATTTGTGGATATCACAACACACGTGCAACCATTGAATATTTGCAGATCACCCTCTAAACAGTTACAAATATAAGTGAGACAAAAATAGCTCCGTAACCCATGAGCTTTTTAATTGTTTTTATCTCCCCCTGCTGGTGTTGAGAGTGAAGTGAAGTTCTCTGGTTTAATGTGTTTAATGAACCTGGTAGACTCACACTTGTTCACTCTGAACTCTGAAGTCGATCCCTCTCCCCATTGAAGCATCACTCTTCAGAGACACACAGCAGGGTTCTGGTCCAGATCTTGATCCAGGTCCAGCAGGTTCTTGCTGCTGCTTTGATCTTGAACACAGAAGTAGAATGAGTGAGAATGAAGACATGGAGGACAATCTTGGAGGTCCTTGTCTCACCTCTGAGTGCTGGTCTGTTCATCGTGCTCCTCACACTGAGGGTATTTAAAGGAGTCTCTGTCCTCACCATGAGTCTCAGCAGGTTCTTCACCTTCACACAAACACACTCGTGACATTCTTGTCAACATCAAAAGTTGTTCTCGCCTCATAGTGTAAAAACTATAATCAATATTATTGTGTTTTTGCTTTATTTGTATGTGATGTATTATTTAAACTGTCTGCATCTTTGTTGAGGACTACAGATGGAAACTATCATTGTGCTAAATCTGGTGCAGCATCTTTTCAATGTAACTGAACATTGTCCTTTTAAAAAATAAACTGAACTGAACTAAATAGTTTCATAATGTCCTGTTTTCATTCGAGGAAAACAGAATTTACTTCACACGTTCTGCGCCCTCTACAGGCAGGGTAAAATGAAGCAGAGGTATCTTCTATCCCCAGACGCAGATGGAACTATCTCCGGGTGAGTGTCTGCTCACAACCGCCGCTCCGATTAGAGATCCAATAAGGACACCAGATTTGTCACAAACTAGTTATATTTCGATGAATAATCCAGATAATGGTATCTGTAAATAACAATACAAACATATTACAATATATACAAACAAATACTGCATATATTGTCATTCACACTGTATGAGACTAAATTATTTATAAACAATTAAATCTCAATAACTGAAGAACGTTTAATATTAACAAAGATGTTATCAATCGCTCTTGTGGCGCATCTATAGTCACACACGAACCGCAGCTGCAGCCGCACAAACACACATACCCGCGGCTGACACACCCCCCACGTGCAACGTCACGCATGTAAACATTACCTTCGCTCATGTAAACATTAACTTAACGCGTTTACCAAACTATGAGTTAGACTTACATCTTCACGAACGCATTCGTAGCTGGACTTTCCGTCGAACAGGAGGGACAAACTTTCCACGAGTCCGACTCAACTTTCTACTCGTGTCACCTCGATATATGTCCAACCCAAACACACAACGTAACGAACGTTCCTGCCAACAGGAATTTACAACAGCCCCCCCCAGAATAGCACTGCTATTATGTAAATGTAGTAAATTCGCTAAGTGTCTACACCAATCTTCGGATCTTCAGTTGTTGCTGGAACTGCAGGAAGCCGAACCAGCCTTGCTTCTGGACGCACGTAAGTCTTCTCTCCGACGAGGACCTCTGCTGTGCGAACACGTCCATCTGCACTCGGACACAGCTTCATGACCTTCCCAATGGGCCAGTAAGCTCTGGGGAACTGTGGGTCGACGATCATGACAACAGTGTCCAGGAGAAGATCTTCCGTTGGTTGATTCCACTTCTGGCGCACTTGCAACGATGGCAGGTAATTCTTTATGAACTGGGTCCAAAAGTGATCCACCATCATCTGGCAATGGCGCCAACGTCTTCGTGTCAGAGTGTCTGGGGCATAAGTCACTTGCGGAAGTGAGGCATCCCGCCGCCCCATCAGCAACATATTGGGTGTAACTGGGTCAAGGTCTGCTACATCTGAAGTAGCATATCCAATAGGTTTAGAGTTCAGGATTCCCTCAACTTCTATTAGGATGGTGCCCAGAACTTCTTCTTGCAGGGGTTGTGTTCCAATAACCACTCGGAGTGCTTTCTTCACCGACTGTATTTCCCGCTCCCAGGCACCACCAAAGTGAGGCGCTGCAGGGGGATTCAACTTGAATCTGATCTGATGTTTAGCCAATGATTCTTCAACCGTTGATTCAATTGCTGAAAATGACTCTCTCAGTTCCCTCTCTGCCCCACGAAAGTTAGGACCCTGATCAGAAATCACCTCAAAGGGGGTTCCACTTCGGGCGATAAACCTTCTCATGGCCAGTAGGAACAAGTCGGAATCCAAGCTTGTCAACAAATCCAAGTGTACACAGCGTGTAGTGAGACACTTGAAGATGACTCCCCAGCGCTTCTCACTACGTCGACCAACCTTAACAAGGTATGGCCCAAAGCAGTCGACCCCGGTTGAGAAGAATGGGGGTTTTAATAGCCGCAGCGAGAGGAAGGCAGGTCCGCCATCATCGGGACCACAGGTTTCACTCTCCACTTCTTACAGTCTGTACAAGTTTTCTGGAATTGTTTAACAGCCTGACGGCCGCGCAGCAACCAGTATTGCCTTCTCAGCTCTGCAAAGACTCTATCAGATCTGGGATGTAGTAAACGAGTATCCACTTCTCTGATCAGGAGTCTCGTCAATGGATGCTTTTGGATCCAGCACTACAGGGTGGATCTCTATCCCTGTGTTATCATCCAAATACCTTAGGCGTCCGCCTACTCTGATGAGGCCCGTATACAGTTCCAATTCGGGGGAGGGTGTCTTGAGTTTACTACTACTTGCCACTGATCTACCATCTTTAAGGCACTTGAGCTCTTCTGGGAAACAGTCTGCTTGAATTGACTTAAGGAGATGGATTTCTGCATCTCGCAGGTCTGGTGAAGGTCGAGAAGAGTCAGCCGCCGCCCCGTGCAACAACTGACGTGTGGCCTTGATCAACTCACTCCACTCGCTGAACTGGGTGACGTCTGGGATCTGGGTTGTGAGACCTGTGGACACTAGGCAGCATGTGACACTCTCAGACTGTCTGACTTCTAGTCCATCATCTGATCCTTGGAAAGGTGGTGGTGGGGGCCATTCACTTGAAGGTCGACAGAGGAATGGCGGTCCCTGTACCCAGCGGTTTGGTGCAGCAAGTTCAGCTAATGTCTTTCCCCGAGTGAGATCATCTGCTGGATTGTTGACTGTGTCTACATATCGCCACATGTGTCGCTGTTAAGTCTTGGATCTCAGAGACTCTGGTTCCAACAAACACTTTGAATTTGCAGGACTCTGATGTCAGCCATGTCAGGACGGTGGTTGAATCTGTCCATAGCACAGTCTCAATAATCTTCAAGGAGAGTTCTCTGTGGATGAGTGATGACAGTTGGGCCCCTGTCAAAGCCGCACACAACTCCAACCTTGGTATTGATTGCTGGCGTTTTGGAGCAACTCTTGATCTTGCCAGTACGAATGACACGTTGATCGTGGCTCTGACTCCGTTAGTAAGGTAGGCGACAGCACCATATGCTTGCTCTGATGCATCACAAAACACATGCAATGTGTACTCTACCATTTCAGTGGCATCTACGGGAAGAGTGTAGGCCCGTGGCAGAGTGATGTTTGTTAGCTCAGGGAGCTCCCTTTCCCAGTTGGACCAGACCTCAAGGATATCTGGGGGGAGATTTGGGTCATCCCAAGTCCTCTTCTTTGCCCACAGTTGCTGAACAAGAACCTTTGCTCTGGTCGTAAAGGGTATGATGAGGCCTAGAGGATCATATTGTCGGGCAAGCACCTTGTAGATGTAACGCATGGTGGGAGCCTCCGTCCTTTCTGGTTTAGACTTATACCCTAGTTGATCTGTGGTGCAAATCCAGCGTAGACCCAGGGTTGGTTCCTGGGGGTCTGTACATTTCTCGGTCAGCCACAGCTCTGCATTATCAGATCTGGCCTCTGTAGGTAGATGAGCGACGACCGATCTCGAAACCCCCTGATGCCAAGCATTGTCTCGCCTTGTCTACAAATGACCTGGCAGCCTCTGGTGATGGAAAGCTATGCAAACAATTGTCTACGTAGAATGGCTGTTCTATGGCTTGCATGATATCTTCGTTGTCTGCCACAAAGTCCCTGACATGCTTCTGCAATGCAAACGTTGCGCAACATGGGCTGCATGTCGTACCGAAGGGCAGTACTTGCCATTGATAGATATCTGGTCGAGCATCTTTGTCGAGGTTTCTCCACGCAAACTTTAACAGTGGCTTGTCTTCATCAATGAGGAGAACTTGGTGGAATATGGCTTTTATGTCTCCACTGATTGCAATGGCATGCTGGCGAAACCGGAGGAGAACCCCGATCAAAGATGGTCCAAGAGTTGGTCCAGCTAGAAGTTGCTGGTTAAGAGAGAGACCATTATACACAAAGGAACAGTCAAACACTAAACGGGACTTTCCATTGTGGCTGACAAGGTGATGAGGAATAAACCAAGATTCGTTATCTGCAGTCATCTCATCCCTTTGGAGCTTTCTCACTTGACCTCCATCAATGAGTTTCTGGATTTCTGCTTTGTAAACTCTGGCCTGATCTGGGACCTTTAACAGGCGCCTTTCCGTGCTGCGAAGGAGTGGCAGAACTGCTTCGATAGGAGCCCTCAGACGCGGTGCATTCTTTGCTCGCAGCAATGGTGTAGCATAGCGGAAGTTGCTATCCACCTGTACTCTTTCTGTGCCCGTCTCTAGGGTGTTTACAGCTTCTTGATCTTGGCGGGACCTCACTGCTTATCGTTCACTTTTAAATGGCAGTATGTCAAGTTGCCAGAGACGTTCAACATGCTGGTAGAGATCATCTGATGCAGGTTTTAAAGTGGTTAGGTAGCATGATGATGAGGTTGAAGTGAGGCCATCGGGGCCCTGTAGCACCCACCCAAGTGCTGTGTTGACAGCTGCAGGTCCCCCATTAACACCGACTCTTACAGGTTCTATTGCAGTGATCAGATGTGTACAATCCGCACCAATCAACAACAATGGTTGGACTTTAGTGAGGCTCACTATCAGGAGGCCTCGCAAATGTTGGTAGCATTTCTGAAGCATTGCTACAGGGTAAGACTGCTCAGAGAGAGCCAGCTGGTCTGCTGTGAAGGCATTCTGGATCGTATACTGCTCATCAGGTTTAGCCGAGGATGCAACTTTGAAATCCACTGATGCCCCTTTAAGATGAGCTACATCTTGCCTTATAGTTCGCAAGGACAGAAACTCTGCTTGACCATCAAGTCCCAAGTGCTGAGCAGCATCAGGCAATAATATCGTTCGCTCAGCTCCATCATCCAGAATGGCAAAGGTTTGTAGTGACTTTCTTTCGTGGCTGATAATAACGGGCACAACTTTGAGGTAAACCTTTCCTCCCTGCTTGGAGTTGGCAAGGGTGGCTCTATTCTTTGGTGTTATAAGATAAACTCTAGGGCCTGGTTTTGGTTGATTTGCATCATGGAGGACTCTGAGGTGTGTTTCTTGACACTGAACAGGTCTTCTTTAAAGTGCATGCTTCCCGTTTGTGACTAGTGCGACCACAGTTCCGACAACGCTTCCCATCTACTAGCCACTTGCTCACCTCATCCGGGCTACGCTGGATGATGTCTGGACACTGTGACAAGTAGTGATCTTCACCTTTACAGGAGAGGCACATCTTTTTAAAGCGCTCATGCCTGGACTCCTGATGCCTGGATTCTCCTGGGGGCCCAACATCTGATTTCAATCTGTCTGCGCCATGGTAAACTGAGACTGGCTGGTTGCGTGGTCTTTCAGGAGGAATTTGCTTTTCTCTTTTGATGAGTTGTGGCGTTTCTGAGTGATGCCGTTGTGCCAGCTTTGCAGACAGTCGCTGAGCTTCTGCCTTGACCTTCAACCATTCAGAAAGGTCACGTAAGCTATATGGGTTGAGGCTTCTTGTCCGTAACCGTCCCTTCACCTGTAGGTGCTCAACAAAGCTGTCTCTATAGTTCCTAGGGAGTTTGCTAAGGAGCCAATCTACATGGCCAGTTGACATGGTTTCCATCCCATTAGGTCCTTCTAATGAAGTTAACATTCCCACTAGTAGGTCAACACTGAGGTCAAAGTTCTGGAACGCCTTAGAGTCTCCCGCCTTCAAGTCAGGGGAGTTCAAGATGGCCGCAATCTCACTTTGAGCAAGTTGATGTGGCTGTCCATATTACAGTTGAAGTGCCTGCATAGCTTCAGTGTAGGGCTGGCTGTAATGTCGACAGGACTGAGCAATTAACTTGGCCTCCTCTAGGATTAGCAGTTCCATCAGTACTCGGTACTTGTAATGCTCAGAGAGTTGAGTGTGTGGATCCAGAAGGTGATCGAGCGCCATCTTGAGATCAGCAAACTCTCTTTCGCTGTCGTGGATTAGCTTTGGAAGTTCAGGTACTGGTACAGGTTGACTTGGTGGTGGAGACACAAAGTGTACTGGCGGGATTTGGTACTCTGGTTGAAAGCTCTGCTGTGGCGGAAGGAGAGGTGCAGGCTGATAAACAGACATGTTTGGTAAAACCTGCTGAGGTTGAAAGTTTGTTTGTTGATTGTGATTCACTTGATACATCGGCAGGTAAGGAGTCTGTTGCATTGGTGTGCTGTGCGTAAGTGGAGGCACGTTGTTCCAAGATAGAGGCGCATTCTGTAGGGGGCTAACCTGCGTGTTGGATATTTGATATGGCCCCTGGTGAGCTTGTACGTTGCTCCTAACAGTGTTATGGTCACCACAGCTGTAAGGCGTTGGTATCTGCGACCGTTTAGCTAGGAATGTAGCAGTAAATGTAGGAGTGTATGGGTAGGAAGCCAGGGTATTTACTGATTGATCAGTATGCATGGTACCAATTCTTGTTGAAGTACGCCCATAAACAGGGGCTTGAAGGATGGATGGTGATGTGGGAGGATTGTTGATCCGAAGCGATGCACCAAATGAAGGAGCTGACGATAATGTAGTCGGTAGAGCTTGGATCAAAGAGTAATGTTCTTGTCTTTGGCCTAATCGCAAGGCAGAGGTGGTTTGATATGGTTGAGCTGTTGTGGCTATAGCTGCAGGGAGTCTTGACTGTGGGGTATGCGACGCCAACTGTGCTGGTGTTCCTAACATCAGAAGATGATGTGGCGAGGCTATGCTCACTGGTGTCAGGTTGGAGCAGCTTGAAACGTTCCTCTCAAATGGTGTCATTTGTGGTATACGAGGAGATCGTGGTTCGCCTTGGCTTGAACTATATTCTGTGGGACAATCAAAGGTCCGATCAGAAAGAGCTGGTGTGTGAAGTCTGACACCTGCCTGTGGTTGGTCATAATGTCCTGTGGCCCACATTGAGTCTTGAGTCATCTTATCGACTGCTCCTTGGACTTGGTCACAGAATTGATGCTCGAGCATAGCCCGGGGCTGGTCACATGTGGCAGAACTTGTCTGAAGGTTTAGTGACTGCAGCTGACTTATGCTAGCTATCTGACTGTTGACGTGACTGGAGGCAGTATAAGGCATCAAGGACTGTGGTAGGCTGACCTGGTAGCTCTGCAGATGAGCTGGTAATTGTCGGATACGACCAACACTGTGCATGTAGAGTCCCTCCAGTGATCTTGTCTGGATGTCCATGGCGAGGTTGTGGGTAGAGATCCGGCTCGAAGGACCAAAATGTTCTGAATGTTTGTATCAGATGAATATTTTGCCGGGTGAGTGTCTGCTCACAACCGCCGCTCCGATTAGAGAGCCAATAAGGACACCAGATTTGTCACAAACTAGTTATATTTCGATGAATAATCCAGATAATGGTATCTGTAAATAACAATACATACATATTACAATATATACAAACAAATACTGCATATATTGACATCCACACTGTATGAGACTAAATTATTTATAAACAATTAAATCTCAATAACTGAAGAACGTTTAATATTAACAAAGATGTCATCAATCGCTCTTGTGGCGCATCTATAGTCACACACGAACCGCAGCTGCAGCCGCACAAACACACATACCCGCGGCTGACACACCCCCCACGTGCAACGTCACGCATGTAAACATTACCTTCGCTCATGTAAACATTAACTTAACGCGTTTACCAAACTATGAGTTAGACTTACATCTTCACGAACGCATTCGTAGCTGGACTTTCCGTCGAACAGGAGGGACAAACTTTCCACGAGTCCGACTCAACTTTCTACTCGTGTCACCTCGATATATGTCCAACCCAAACACACAACGTAACGAACGTTCCTGCCAACAGGAATTCACAACACACTAGTTCAGTACAGACGTGTCATTACAGGCTCTTACACTGCTTGCTTGTTGTCTGAGTTGCTTACGAGTCAGTGGGTCGTGAACCAACAGCTTGTTTACGAGGTCTCGCAGCTTCTATGGCGTTTTGAAAGGTCCTTCACCCTGACTTTTGCCAACCTTTTTTTCTAGACCTGGTTCATGCAGTATGGAATGAAGAGGCATCCAGAATGCTTTGCCTCTTTTTTCCAACAGTCCAACGAGGTAACACTTTGGGGTTTAAACTAGGAGTTTCAATATTTTGAATGATTCAAAGTATTTAGGTGCATTTCTAAATACCAGCTTATTGGTAAATGTGCCTTCAAACACTCTCTTCCACACCAGTGTTTTTTTAACCATTTTTTGAGCCAAGGTAAACTTTTTCCATTGAGAAAATCATGCGGCTCACCACCAGACGAAAATGATAAAAATGATACTCTGTAGCCCAGGAGTGCCAAACTTTTTCGGTTTGTGAGCTACTTTTAAAATGATCAAGTCCAAAAGATCTACCTTCATCACATTTGCTCAACATAAGTAAGAACATGCTTTACTCGGATGACTTGCACTTAATTGACTAATAATCAGTCATGATGGAAGGATGTGTGGATTTAATCATCTTTATAGAAAAAGGTGGACTTGTGTAAATAAGTAGAGTCAGATAGAGTCCAGAAAGTAGCAGTCCCTTATATTGGATAGTTTTCCTCTGAGAGTAACTTCCAAAAGTGTCAATTATAACCAGAAGTGTCAAAATCTCATCGTCCACTGAAGAAAAGTTCAGGGCCTCATGTATGTAAGAAGGACATTGATTTCCTACTAAAAAAGTTTGTACACTCAAACCCAGAAAATAGTGCACAAAAATATTCAGATGTATGAATCTGTGCGTAACAGGAATTCAAGCATTTTTACTTTCTTCATCCAAATCAACGTAGAATTAAGACGGGTTCATCCCTTTTCATGACTCCATTAATATGTCAATCATATTTAAATGAACCATGAGACCCAAGATTCTCCTTTCAGTGATGAGAAAAGAAACAAATGAAAACATAAAATGGATTAACAGTTTATATTCGTTAATTTCAAACATTACAAACATGGATCACACTTGGTATACATGTTTGTATGTTTACATACACGTTTATTATCAAGAATACTGTATTTACAGAGGCTTTAAGTGGCTTATTTGAATCATTTTATCATTCAGTTTAACGAGAATAAAAGTGTAGATCAGTAACTTAAAGCACGATGACGACGACGACAACGACGACGACGACGACGGATGATGGATGATGATGATGATGATGATGGATGATGATGGATGATGATGGATGATGGATGATGATGGATGATGATGGATGATGATGGATGATGATGATCTGATCGTCTCTGAGATTCATTGGAATTTGTGGCTCGGCTCACCTCAACACATGCACAGCTGGAGCTGTCTGGAGCGGACACTCACCTCACGGACTGGATTGTGGACTACCTCACCAACCGTCCACAGTTCGTGAGGACCCGGGATGGTGTTTCGAGGACTGTACTGTGCAGTGTAGGGGTCCCCCAGGGAACAGTGTTAGCACCGTTCCTCTTTTCACTGTACACTGCTGACTTCCAACACCTGTCTCCCACCAGTCACCTGCAGAAGTTCTCGGACGACTCCGCCATCGTCGGCCTCATTAGGGACGGGGATGACGGGCCGTACCGGGGCCTTGTCCAGGACTTTGTTGACTGGTGCCTGGAAAACCACCTTCAGATCAACTCCAGCAAAACTAAGGAGTTGATTGTGGATTTCCGGCGGTGTCCCTCCATCTCCCCCTCACCACTGAACATCCAGGGACAGGACATTGAGATTGTCACGACTTACAAGTTCCTGGGTGTTCACCTCAACAACCGCCTGGACTGGGTGGATAACACCGCTGCTCTTTATAAAAAGGGGCGGAGTAGAATCTACCTGCTCCGGAGGTTGAGGTCGTTTGGTGTCCGGGGGCCACTCCTGAAGTCATTCTATGACTCAGTAGTGGCCTCTGCCATCTTCAACGGTGTGGTCTGCTGGGGGAGCAGCATGACAGCAAAGGATAGGGCTAAACTGGACAGCCTTATTAAGAAGGCCGGTTACGTCCTAGGGCGCCCCCTGGATCCTGTGGAGGAAGTGACTGGAGGGAGGATGCGGAGCAAGCTGGGCTCCATGAGGAGGAACTTGTCTCACCCTCTCCAGCACACACTGAGGGCATTGAGGAGCTCCATCAGTGATAGGATGCTCCATCCCCGGTGTGTGAGGGAGAGGTACCGCAGGTCTTTCCTCCCTGCTGCCTTCAGACTCCACAACAAGAACACACCAAGATAACTATTTAACTGCACCTCTTGTTATTTATGTAAATATGATTGTGTATATATTATATAGCGCAGATTTATCTTTTATTCTATTTCTCGTTTTTATTTCTGGGTGTTTTTATTTCTCTTGCTGCTGTTAATCCGAATTTCCCCTCGCGGGACTAATAAAGGTTTCTGATTCTGATTCTGATTCTTATTCTTACTATGTTTTTAAAATGAGAGTGTTTTCTTTGCATGTAGTTATTATGTGATGGTGTATTTATACAAGTGTGTTTTTAAGGATATAGCTCCGATCACGTGATCACATGAAGGAAACCGGCTGTAGCTGCTTTCATTCTGCAGCTTTACTTTGATATAACTGACTGACGTGATGTTGTTTCACAAGAACGTCTGTGACTCTCGTAAAGACTTGAAGGATCCCACTGTGTTTGTTACATTATAAAAACAAGCTTATAATTCCTTCTCTTTCTTTCCTAATTGTAAAAACAACTCCATATAAATCGATCATGTTGTCTTAATAAAAAAAGATTATTAGTTTAGTGAATGAGAAACATATTTTTAAGTTTACGAATAATTGATTATCCACTCATGTATCTACAAACATGCGTTTATTTTCGATCAATATTGATATTAATGTGTCTCTGATAAACATGGATCTGAGCAGTAAATATGTACATAGGACACCTTCAAACCTGTCAGGAAGTCAAGTTTCACGCCATTACTATTCTCGATACATATGGAATTTGCTTCGCGTACATTGAAAGAGAAGAGAGCTCCAATCCAGCCGCAACTTTAAAATACCTGCGCTTTTGTGAAGGTGTTACGGTAGTGAGAGAGAAGTCACACGCGGAAGGATCTACGTCACTATCGCAGATAGATTCTCAAAAAGACTCTGATATGGTGACATTAAAGTATCTTTTCTCTCTAAAATTTTTCTACAGTAAAAATACATGGAACTGTGTTTATTAATACTTCAAAACCTGCTTAACATCAAAATAAAGACATATTTTTGTCAACTATTACGGTTTATTTTTTGTAATACAATATAACAAAATACATTGTGCACAAACAGCTTTTTAAGCAAATAGAACGTCATAAGTTAGAACTACAATTATTTAAACAAATACATTTATTTTTTTTAGCAATAAAACAAAAGAATAAACAGGAAATGATAACAGATCAGCAGAAAATAAATATTTCATATTTCCACCGCTTTTCTTCCAACAGTGTCACACGCAAGTGTCGCTTCAAATCTAGAACAGAAGCGTCTCTGGAATCTATTGAGAGAAAAGATACTTTAATGTCACCATATCAGAGTCTTTTTGAGAATCTATCAATGATGAAATTAAAGGCTTCAGTTAAAGTTAAAAGTTCTTTAGCAGAACAAGATGTGACGTCATCAACATGAAGATTAAAGTCTCCAAGAATAAGAACAGATTCCATTTGAATAATGGAAGATAAGAAGTCACTAAAGTCTTCCAAGAACATCGCCGCAGGACCAGGCGGACGGTAGATTGACACACAATAGAAAGGTCTTGTAGAACCAACCAAGATCATCTGAGACTCAAAAGAAGTGAATTCCTGTGTCTGAATCACTTTGCAAGAACAACTCTCCCTAAAAACAGTAGCAAGACCTCCTCCACGACCAGAGAGGCGAGGCTTCCCCAGGACAGCGCTCCCTACTGGACAGAGTTCGTTCAGATGAATAAACTCTTCCTCTCTCTGCCAAGTCTCAGAAAGACATAATAAATCCAAATTAACTCTTGTGAAAAGATCATTAAGAATAAAGGATTTATTAGTAATGGAGCGAACATTAAGAAGTCCCACATTCAGCACCGATGACGTCACTGACGACGCCGCGTCACTGACAGGCGCGCAGAGCGGGATCTTTTGAAGCGAACAGCGGTCACGTGGGTACCAGCTGTCACTGAAGTTCAACTCGGTTGTAAAAGTCGAATTAAAGAGAGGAAATGAAAAAATCTTACCACCTTTCGTTGAGGTCTGGACAGACGGCAGCGCTGATGTGTCGTCACACACAATGAGAGGAATGTCGATCAAACATCGATGACGTTCGATGACGTCAGAGTTGTTCCGAGCGATCGCGACTGCGCGTCTCATCCTGACCTGTACTCCAGCCCGACTCGATCGCTTGTGGAAATCGCCCGGTACTCGAGAGATCAAACGATATTCCACAGAGTCCGAGTCGATGAGAAGCGGAGCCGGAAACACGTTCACCGGACGTTGGTAACTGTCGCGAGTGAAGTCCTCCATCGACTCTCTGATGTTGAAAAGAGCATCACGATCATAGATCATAGATGCTTGATACATATCTTTAGTGATATGAGCATAAAATCCGGACAAGTAGTCGTTAAAACGACTTTTTGGGGCAATTATTGCAGGAGCTTACGTTCAAGCAGCCGATCAAAGGCTCACCGGAAGCGGAAGAGTCACTGACCTGTCTGCAGCTTTCTTCTCTTCTGTGGTTTCAGGTCCATGTTGGAGCAGAATTCAGCTTCTTCTGACCAGAACTGATGGAACAAGACACTGATCAACTCCTTCTGACGCTGGTATCAAAGATCATGACTGAAATAAAAGTATGTCATGAACTCGCTGTACTTCTTCTTTCTTCTCCTGGTCTGACGATACGTGACTTTGACACCAACGGAAGAACCGCCTACATGTGACGAAGCCGCTGATTGGCTGAAACTGTTTTTTAATATTAACGCACAACTGTACGATGCAATACAAACATTCGACTTCCGAAGTAATTCGCTTTTCAGATAAACATTTTTTAGAATATTCCCTTCTCTATAACTCATTCTACCTGTCTGTAGTTCGGATCATAAACACCTTAGTAATTATTTAGTTTTCATTAAATACAAATAAAATGTCTCGTTCAATAAAGTGGGCACATACACATTAAATAATGAATTTAAATCAGGAAAAAATTAATTACTGAGGTGTTTATGATCCGAACTACAGACGGGTAGAATACTGCCATCACGTGAGCCCGCAGTCCGCGAACGATCCTCACGTCAGTCCACATTAAAAAAAACCTTGCGCGTCTATTGCTAAGCTTACGGTAAAGACGCTGAAAGCCACCTGATACATGAGACCACTTGAAAATTGCAATAAAGTAACAGTAATAATGTTTTATGTTGTTTTTATTCAACCTGATGCAATCCTGCTCTAATGTCTTTGGAGTAAACGATTATAAGATTTATTTATATTTATAATTTTATGTATTTATTTATTTTAACCAACAACAATTGTGTTAATACAGATATAGCGGAAAATGTATCTAAACTCTGTTTTTTGACGTAGATTTGAAAGTCATATCATTATATAACATGTAAAAAAAAACTACACATTAATATTAAATATCATAGAATTATACTCTTAAAAGCTTAGTGTGTCTTAAAAGCTGGTCTTGGACTTCGGGAGGTCCAGGACAAAGCCACGTCCAGTGTCCATCAGAGGCGACGAGGTGGAGATAGTGGACAACTATAAGTACCTCGGTGTGTGGATGGACAGTATACTGGACTGGTCCTGCAACACAGACCATGTATATAAGAAGGTTCAGAGTAGACTGTACTTTCTGAGGAGGCTTCGATGATTTAACATCTGCAAGAAGCTCCTCTGCATGTTCTACCAGTCTGTGGTGGCCAGTGTCCTGTTCTATGCTGTGGTGTGTTGGGGTGGAAATGTGTCCAAGAGGAGTGTCAACAGGTTGGACAGGTTGATCAGGAGGGCTGGCTCTGTGGTTGGAATGAAGCTGGACTCACTGGTGACAGTTGCTGAGAGGAGATCATTGAACAAACTACTGTCCATCATGGATGATGACAGTCATCCTCTCAGCACTGTCATCAGTGAGCAGAGAAGCAGAATGAGTGCACGAATGCTCCTACCCAGGTGCAACACTAATAGACTCAGGGACTCATTCATTCCTCGGGCTATTAAATTGTACAATTCTGAGTTCGGGGGCAGGAGTGGAGTGAGAGTATCTGGACGTTCTGTTCTATGTTAGTCTTTGAATCCTTTGTCTTTGTTGTTTTTCATTCCTTGACCTATGTTCTCTGTCTTTGTCTTCATACTTAGATTGTGTCATCTTGTTCTTCCTCTTTTTGTTCTTCTTCTTATTTTTATTTTTCATGTATTATTTTTTATTGTTTATGAAAAATTGCTGGCTATTGGTAAAAAACAATTTCAATAATCAATCAATAAAGTTTTACCTTACCTTACCTTACAATTCCACTGGATTATGTTTCACGGTGATCTTGACTACTATCCTGGTAAATTTGAAGTAATTTTAATGTAGAAATGTGAAATAAATGATCATTAAATATAGTCATATGTTAATGACGACATTTTAAAAATTAAATAAAAAAAATCCTTAAAAGCGTAGTGAAAAAATCCACTGGATTATGATTCATGAGAACCTTGACTACTATCATGGTGAATTTGTGTGGGAGGCTATCAAGCCTGTACATTGATAAAAAAAGTATTTTACCTTGTTTTGTACCTAAATCATATAGTAAACATTTACCTGAACCCTAAAGTAGAATGCAGTTAAGTAAGTACAGTAGCGTGGTGAGTTTAAAGAACATCATGGTTTTACTCAGGTCATTGATACAATGAGTACACCACTAGATGGCAACACAATTTCTACACTAAGCACATGTTAGTTATCAATAGATGGAAAAACAAAGCTAACTATGTAGTACATGAAAACTAAACCCACAACATTTATGAAAATGAGAACTAAAGTAAAAACAGAAAAATATTATTTGAGGAAAAAAAGAAAAAAGAAGTGAAAACTTGATATTTGCAGAAGTCCTTTTTGGTCCGAGAACTCTCTGGAGTCTCCTCTGAAAGATATAAATGAGAAACAAAAATGACACTTAAATCACAAAATACAATATGTCATGAGCTGAGAGTACATTCAGAAATGCAATTAAAACATCCCAAAGCCTTAGTTAAAACCAAAGAGATAAATATTTTAATTGATAATTAAAGCAATGTAATTGGACATAATTTTACCTTAATTAGAAGTTATTTCAAACAATTATTTCTAAAAGCTTCCCATGATCAATAGTGTCAAAGTCAGTGTGTTGCTGCCTCAGCTTGACTCTGTTGCTCAAACCTCTTCTGCTGATGAGCTTCATGACGTCTATGACGCTCCAACACTTCTCGCCTCCTGCAGACTTGCTGTCTATGAAGAGACATGTGAGGTCCAGGAGAAGGTCCTTAATGGGTTTTTTTACAAGATGGCGCCGCACGAGCAGCAGCTGGTTACAACAGCTCCCTCTTTCTTCTTACTTTTTATTACACTTTTTCCTTTTTTTTTGGCGTCTTTTTAATTTTTTCTTTAGAGTGGTCGGATCTTGTTGCCGTTGTGCACAAAACGAGACCACTTTTACAACTTTTGCATACGGTTTTCTGCTATTTTCGTCACTTTTGGGAACTCCGTCGGCAGACACGCTCAGCGGGTCTATTGTTTACACAAGGGATCAGCTGTTGGGGTTGCGCAACACCGCTCTCTCTCTCAGCGCGGAATGGACGATTCCCGTGGAAATCAAGAGAAAAAGACGCGGATGCAGAGCAGGTCGGATGAAACAAGAGAAGAAACGTAGGCTGCTTCAGGGAGCAGAGAGGAGCTTAAAGAGGTCCAGCGAGAGCTCAAGAAGGCGATCAGGATGGCCAAGGAGGAATACAAGAGGAAACTGGAGGAGCAACTGGCGCAGGGCAACACAAGGGATGTGTGGAAAGGCCTGAAGAACATCTCAGGTCATGGCCAGAGTGGAGCCAGAGCCCCCTCTCCCCAACTGTTCTCACCTCCAAGCCACCTTTCTCCCCCCCAACAGGCCCTACTGCCTCAGCTGCCCAACCCCCCACAGCCACCTCTCTCTGTTACATCTGAACAGGTGAGGAGAGAATTAAGGCGACTGAAGATCAGGAAAGCTGCTGGACCAGATGGACTCAGCCCCAGACTGCTCAGGGACTGTGCTGATCAACTTTGTGAGTTGGTCACACACATCTTCAACCTGAGCCTCAAACTGGAGAAGGTCCCGGTCCAGTGGAAGACTTCCTGTGTGGTTTCGGTTCC
Organism: Callionymus lyra; assembly: GCF_982586985.1. Classification (NCBI taxonomy): domain Eukaryota; kingdom Metazoa; phylum Chordata; class Actinopteri; order Syngnathiformes; family Callionymidae; genus Callionymus; species Callionymus lyra. Next base: position 6,806,161 of record NC_141819.1, read on the forward strand.
CAAGGCGGTACACGCGAAGGAGCCGAGCCACTTCAGACCAGTCGCCCTGACCTCCCATCTGATGAAGACCTTGGAGAGGCTGGTACTCCGCGAGCTACGCACGACGGTGAGCTCTGCGTTGGATCCGCTGCAGTTCGCCTACAGGCCAAAGATGGGGGTGGACGACTTCATGAAGCTTCATCGACACATCAATAGATCTAATATTGCTGGGCGCTACAAAAGGCTGAACATGTTTGTTTCTGGCTCCCTCTACTGTTAGAGATAAATACTTTTTAGGTCAGTTTTATCTTCCTTAGAAGCTTAAAAGCCATGATAGAAAGAATGTTTTTTTTGCCAGTGTAAAGCAAGGGTAAATGTTTATTTTTTAGTTTAAAAAATGTCTATTCATGTATTATGATGGATACACAGAGACAAGCGAGGAAGAGTTTTGTTGTTTCCTTCTGTCTGCAGGAGCTGAACGAGTCATCACCCTCAAGATGGAAATCCCCGGCTCCATAACTCCTCTCATCCAGGAGATGTTGGAGAACTCTGGAGGCCTGGAGAGGCAGCTCTGCCCAGCTCTACCAAAGCAGTCCAGCCACACAATCGGCGTAGTGACGGCCGACAAAGTTATATAAATACATATAGATATGAACTATGGTGTTTGACATGAGGGCGACTGAAAACCTTTTCTGAGATGAGAAACTGTTGTATCCCTTCAATGTTTGGATCTTTTCGTACCCACCGAGAGTATTGAGGAAGATGTTTGACTTTGATGTCACGTGTACATTATTCTGATGAACACAAGGAGCAAACAGAAGTTATTTCCAGTCCTCACATTTATGTGCAAAAAAACAAAGTCGCTACGAGTGTCACCGTCTATTCCAGGTTGTTGTCCACGTATTGTTTTGTGCTTCAAGACAAATGGAAAACAAATGATTGTATGATATGGTCACAGGTCCTTTCAAGAAATCCAGTTCATGAAGATTCAATATTAAAGTGTTTTTTAAGTAGCCTTTGCTTTGTGTTTATAAGATGTATTCATTTCTTCAAAACTATGAAGAGTTTTAGGCTTCACTTGATTTTGAAAAGAAAAAACCTTCTTTGTGTTTTGTTCATAGGTTTGTGATTCCAGGAAATACATTTTGCTAAAGGAAGTTTTTGTGTTCGACTAAATACTGGACACTTAACTAATCACCGGCTGTTCAGAATGTGGCGTTCACGGTTCCCCCCCTTTTGTTTTGACGTACAGTAGGTATGAACAAGTAGCACTCCAGTCGGGGCATAGCTTTCTGGTCATGTAGCAGACAGAGACGGAGTCTGGAAGTGTTGAGGTGGATCACATCTCGGACTCGGACGTTCCTGTAGCAGCTTCATGATATTGATCCATGTGAAGAGTGGTGTACATACACACTGTATTGAATACAAGTGATTCTCAAAAGCCTCTATGTGGGTCCGTGTCATGTTGTGGTGAGGAAAACTAGATTGTAGTGGTCCCTCTGGACGGGGGATCGTGAAGGTCCTTCTGATATTTGTCCTCACGCATCGTCCCCTGTGTTAGAAACATGCAGGATCCAGAGCAACCTCACACCCTGTGATACACTTGATGCCAAAACGCCTTCACATCATCTTGACCATCGTTACTGTACACACACCAATGTCTCAGGAAGGAATCATGTTGTGTGCTTGGCCTGTCCATTGTATATGTTCTGTGCTGCCCCCCCACTATGTCACTAACACACACACCTCTGCTACTGAGCCCCTGTGTTTCAAATCACTCAGACCAGAACTTGTGCAGAGAGACTCCGACCCTGAACATTATGGTCTCACCATGTGTGGAGTCTCTCTACGAGTCCTTATTTCTTCTTCTTTTTTTTTGTACGGTCAAAGCTGCTTTCCTCATTTTAGGACTTAACATGTCCAGAACAACTTTTCTCTGCACAGCTAATCTGGAAGAGAGACGGACGCACCTTAGCTTTGAAACGTATGGAATATGTTGCAATATTGTCAAGATTATCAAGCGACTTTGATTTTTTTTTTAAAACCCAACATTTAATGATTATTGTTGTGTCGTGTGAATCACTTTTATAACTACATTCTGCTGTATTTTAGTCTCAAGTGTTGCCTTCAGTTTCCTCCAGCAGGAAAGAATGTTGCTGTTGTTTCTACTAAATAATGAAAAAATAAAACATCAGGGCTATATAAAGTGCTGAAATTAAACAAATAATAAACTATTATATAAGTATTATACGATTCACCAACACATGTCATCTTCAGGGTGTGACACCCCTGATGTCAACACAAAGGACGATGTGTCAGTTAAAGGATAAAGAAAGACTAAAATTTAAAATTGATGACATCCAGCTCTACTGCTCTTTTGACCCAACTGAGCCCCAAAGGCTGAACAGATTAGTCAATTGTTTGCTGGAAATCAAACAATGGCTGAGTGAAAACACTTTACAGCTAAATGTGGACAAAACTGAAACTCTGGTGATTGCTCCTGATGATAAGATTCCAGGGTTGAGTCAGTACCTGTGTGACTTAGGTCAGTCAGTCAAACTGAGCCTGAGAAACCTGGGTGTTGTATTTGATAAAGACATGTCTCTTGTTCGACACTGCAGAAAACTGACCAGAAACTGTTTCCTTCAACTGAGAAAAATCTCTAAACTTAGGAAAATGTTGTCGGAACATGATCTGGAGCTTGTAATCCATGCGTTTGTTTCTTCTCGTCTGGACTATTGTAACAGTTTGTTTTCATGTCTAAACAAGAAGGAGCTGTCTCGTCTGCAGTTGATTCAGAACTCTGCAGCTAGAATTCTGACCCGCTCAAGTAGGAGAACTCACATTTCTCCGATCCTTAAAACTCTTCACTGGCTTCCAGTTTCTTTCAGGATCAACTTTAAAATTCTGGTTCTTACTTTCAGATCTATTCATGGTCAGACTCCTCCTTACATCACTGATCTGATACAGCCTTACAGGGCTCTGAGGTCTGTGGATCAGAATCTACTGATGGTTCCTGAACACGGCTCAGGACCAGAGGAGAGAAATCTTTTCAGGCTGTTGCTCCTAAGCTTTGGAACGATCTTCCTCTCTCTTTGCGCTTGATGGAGTCTACTGACTCCTTTAAGAAACATCTTAAGACGTTTCTATTTGTTCAGGCTTTTCCTTGAATTTCTCGAACTCCTGTGTTGTTCTCAGTATTATCTTGATCTTTAAAGTATGTACTTTTTTGAGTATTGTTTTGATTGTCTAAGCGCTTTGTGACCCTGGTCTCGAAAAGCGCTATATAAATAAATATTACTTACTTACTTACTTCCTAAAATGCTGCTAATTGTAATCTGAGAGAACATCGCTCCCTCTAGTGGTGATTTAAGATAATTCACTGTCCTGTCAATAATTCTGCAAGGACTAAGATAAGTTTTCCTTGCTGCAGGGATGGAGTGAACCACGACAGGTGATGATAGAGTGACTCGTGTGTTTATTTATTGACAATGGCTTCATCTAGTGGTGCAACTGTAGATTACAGTCAATGTTTTACAATCCAACTCTTGAACACATCACAGGAAGTAAATACTAGAGGATTGAATTTGTTGATCTTTTTTAATTCATGTTTCTCTCGCTCTGTTCCTCTGATGACATCATTTCTAGGCGACAGATGAGATGAAGTCAATCTGTCACGATCATGTTTAGCTACTGTTGAGAAGTACAGTTTGAAAAAATAACCATTAAACCGCTTACTTTCAGAGTAAAAGAGGTTTAACTAGAGAACGATCATAAAAGTCAGAAACAAACGTGAAACAAATCCAGCAGGTATGTTAGGAAACATTTGACTTAATAACATATTTTCTTCAGTTTCTTCTGAGAGTCACTCTGATAGTCTCACTTCCTCTCCACCTCCAGTCGCAGCTTTTCAAATCTGTCAGGATGATCCAGATAATCCTGATCCTCCATCAAGTTCCTGTTGTCGTTGGACAGTAGGAGGCGCTGCTGTGTGTGAGTCCAGTGAGAGTGAAGACTGAGAGAAGAAGAGACATGAGGTGATGATGGTGGAAGAACGTTGTCTTGACGATCATATACTGATCCAAACTGAGACGAGTCAATGTTCTGTCAACATTCTTCTGAGAACTTGAGAGAAGAACCATGTGACTGAAACATCCCAGAATCATCTTGAATGTCAGATTTGAAGATCAGCAGCTAAACTAGCATGTAGCTAACATGAGTCTAGTCTAGTTGTGATGAAGATGTTCAAGTGAACACATGATTCAATATGAAGTGATTCATGTGTGAAATGATGTTTAAAGTGACTCAACATTGTGAGTTGATGATCAAACTCACGTCTGATTTCAAATATTTGACAGAAATATTTCTTTGTTCTCCACTGACAGTCAAACTGAAACAATGTTGATGTTGAAGCTCCTGAAGAGTTTTGAGCTGAAGGACTTGAAGATTTGGAATCAGAGCTTCACTTGATACTGTAACTGTGAGTCTTTAACATCTGCACGTTTGTTCTGGAATCTTCTTCATCAAGTCCATGTCCACAAAGACCTTCAACTGCTGTGTCAGCAGATGACCTTTGATGTTGAAGTCAATCAATGGAATCAAACTTACCATTCATTTTTACAGGTATAACATATCTGGTCCACAGTCATTCAGCCTGGAGGAAGAAAGAGTAAGAAGATCAGATTCATTTGATTCAGATGTTTCATGAATATTGTTTAATTCTCAGTGGACGACTCAGTCATGACTGTTGATGACAACGAAGATGGATCTATAAACAGGCTGCTCAGTCTCAACTGTCTCCTTCATGCTTCCACTGGTGTCCAGCAGGAGAACATGGAGGAACTCAGAGTTTGGATTCATGTGCTCAGTTCAGATGAAGAGTCTGAGCATCAAATGTTCAGTCTGAAGATCTTTGGAGTTCAGTCAGTGAGTTCTGCTGCTCTGTTCATACCTGAGAGTCTCCAGTCTCCAGTCTGGACTCTTCAGTCCAGCAGACAGCAGCTCCAGTCCTGGTCCTCCTGGATGATTCCTGCTCAGGTCCAGTTCTCTCAGGTGGGATGGGTTCAATGTCAGAGCTGAGGCCAGAGAACAACAACCTCTCTTTGAGATCTGACACCTTGACAGTCTGAAATGAAGGAGAAACACTTTTAGACACAAGAGAAGATGATGTTCTGACCTGAGAGTCTCCAGGTGACAGTGTGGACTGACTATTAATATATAAATGATTTGTATATTAAAGGTTGAATTTCTTTACATTGAAAAATAATAATATTTTTTTAATTGAGTAAAACTTTTTAAACAAATATAGCTTAATATTGTTATTTGAGTAATTAAAAAAAATGAAAGTAATTCGAGATTCAATATTTTTAACAAGTGGCCTTTTAAATTTAATATAAAAATATGAAAGTTTTTAAAATCCAATATATAATATAAATTCAAATTATTTAATAAAATGATTACGAAAATATTTCTATGGTTAAAAAAATACAACATTTCAATAAAATGAAATGTTAAATTCAATCCTTCAATTCTCTGATGACACTGATCTACTTGCATAAGAAACAAAGCAAATGTTTTTCAATATTCAGTTCATGAGCTGAAAATAGATTCAACTGCTCCAACAGGAAGTGACATTTATACTGACGTGTACAAAATACTTAAGTGAACAAAGATCTGCTGTTTTTTGGTTTATGTTTTAATTTTCAACCTTTCAAATGTTGAATTCGTTTTTTTCAAAATTTTTTTAAACATCTTTTTATTGATTTTCAGATATTAAGACATACATTTTGAAACACACACAAAATAAGTAAAATAAAAGGTAGAATACAAAAACAAAGAAAGATCCCACCCTCCACCCCCGTAGAAAACCACCCCGCGGTCTCCGAAATCCAGACCCCCACCCACCTCTTAACAATCAGGGCTTGACAAAGACAGATGAAAAAAATATAACAATGGTGAAAACATTCTTGTATATACATACACATACAACGAATCAACTCAAAAAGGAACAATGATGCATAATAGTATACATTGATACAAACAGATAAAAACAAAAGAAAAAACAATACTCCATAAATATGGCAGTAAGAATAAAAATATAACCCAAACTGTTAAAGTATTATGTAAGGTTCAGCTCTTTAACATGCTGCATGAAAGGAGACCAGGTTTCATGAAACTTCTCCAGACAATTTGACCGACTGTATTTTATTTTCTCTAACTGCAACATAGAGAGAAGTTCTTGAACCCAACTCTTAAATGATGGTGGCTTGTCTGACTTCCACTGCAGAAGAACAAGTCTGCATGCCATCAATGAGGAAAATGCAATTGCGTTTGCATGTGCTGTTGATACAGAGAGGTCAGGTGGAGGTACTCCAAATATACAGATGTGTGGAGAAGGTGTTATTGCTTTTTTACACATGTAAGAAATACATTCAAATATTCTACTCCAGAAACGTTTGAGTGATGGACAATGCCAGAACATATGACCCAAAGTAGCTTGGCTGTGAGAACATCTTAAACAATGTGGACTGACATCTGGGTAGATTTTAGCAAGTCTCTCATTTGAATAATGCAAACGATGTAACACTTTAAATTGTATGAGACGTTGCTTTATGCAGTAAGATGAAGAACGGATACACTCTAAGCTACGCTGCCAGAAACTTGCACATCATTTAATGTTTAAATCTTGTTCCCAGGCTTAGTTTTGTCCCATGACAGAGGTTTGACATTTTGCATTATCCTATATATTTTGGAAATATAACCTTTTATGTGTGGATTTAAGGAAAGAATCTCATTGCATGTGTTGTTGGATTGCACAAGTGGAAATTTAAGATATTTATTGGCAAAACTCCTGACTTGGAGATATCTGAAGAAATTACTTTTATGAAGATTGTGTTTTTGTTGTAGATACTCAAATGTTAGAAAATGATTATTTTGAATCAAGTCTTTTAGAAATACCAGTCCACTACTGTGCCAGACCTGGAAACCAGTGTCCATCTCGGATGGGGGGAAAAGATGGTTATTCATTAAGGGAGAGAATGTACTTAAATCTTTTAAATTAAAATGTTTCAGAAATTGATTCCAAATCTTTAAAGAATTTTCACAACAGGGTTGGAGATCTCAGAATCAGAATCAGAATCCCTTTATTATCCCGCGAGGGGAAATTATTTTTAACAAACAGCAAGAGCAATATACCAGAAGAAAAATAAAAACACCCAGAAATAAAATATTAAAAAGAAAAGAAAGAATCTAAATAGAATAGAAAATAAATCTGCACTATATTATATACACATATTTACAAAAATAGCAAGAAAGGTGCAGTTAGATAATTATCTGGCTGTGTTGTTATTGTGGAGTCTGATGGCAGTAGGGAGGAAGGACCTGCGGTACCTCTCCCTCACACACCGGGGATGGAGCATCCTATCACTGATGGAGCTCCTCAATGCCCTCAGTGTGTGCTGGAGAGGGTGAGACAAGTTCCTCCTCATGGAGCCCAGCTTGCTCCGTATCCTCCTCCCAGTCACTTCCTCCACAGGATCCAGGGGGCGCCCTAGGACGTAACCGGCCTTCTTAATAAGGCTGTCCAGTTTAGCCCTATCCTTTGCTGTCATGCTGCTCCCCCAGCAGACCACACCGTTGAAGATGGCAGAGGCCACCACTGAGTCTGACTTCAGGAGTGGCCCCCGGACACCAAACGACCTCAACCTCCGGAGCAGGTAGAGTCTACTCCGCCCTTTTTTATGAAGAGCAGCAGTGTTATCCACCCAGTCCAGGCAGTTGTTGAGGTGAACACCCAGGAACTTGTAAGACGTGACAATCTCAATGTCCTGTCCCTGGATGTTCAGTGGTGAGGGGGAGATGGAGGGACACCGCCGGAAATCCACAATCAACTCCTTAGTTTTGTTGGATTTGATCTGGAGGTGGTTTTCCAGGCACCAGTCAACAAAGTCCTGGACAAGTCCCCGGTAAGACCCATCATCCCCGTCCTTAATGAGGCCGACGATGGCGGAGTCGTCCGAGAACTTCTGCAGGTGACTGGTGGGAGACAGGTGTTGGAAGTCTGCAGTGTACAGTGAAAAGAGGAACGGTGCCAACACTGTTCCCTGGGGGACCCCTACACTGCACAGTACAGTCTTCGAAACACCATCCCGGGTCCTCACGAACTGTGGACGGTTGGTGAGGTAGTCCACAATCCAGTCCGTGAGGTGAGTGTCCGCTCCAGACAGCTCCAGCTTGTCCCTCACAACAATTTTCACAACAGGGTTGGAGATCTGGTGCTGGCCTATTGGTAGTGTAGCACTTAGCAGAGAAATGGCATTATTATTATTTATTTCCAAATTAGCCCAAAGTGGACCTCGTTTTTCCCGCCATGCACCAACCCAAAATGTAAATTTTCACACATTTGCTGCCCAGTAATAGAACATAAAGTTAGGAAGACCAAGTCCTCCCTCCAACCTTGGAATTTCCAGAAAACATTTTTTCATTCTTGGCACAGATCGGTTCCATATAAATGCAGATATTAAACTTAAAGTTCCTTAAAAACAGATTTTGGTAAATAATAAGGAATCATTTGAAAGAAATAGAGGAAACGGGGAAGAACAGTCATTTTTATAGTGTTCACCCTTCCTGCTAATGAGATTGGTAAGTGACTCCACCTTAAAAGGTCATTCTTGGTTCAAACAGAGTTTTGAAGTGATTGTGGAATTAATCTTGGTATACATGTGTAATCTTTAAACCCAAGTAGGTAAATTTGTTTGTTAACTGAAAGGGGAAGATATTATAGTCGATTGATTTTTCCAGATCATTGATTGGGAATACAGCACTTTTTGAAAAATTTAATTTGTAACCAAATATTTTTAATATTTCAATAACTCCAGGTATTGAAACAACTGGATTAAACAAATAGAGCAAAAGGTCATCAGCATATAGTGAACATTTATGAATTTCCTTGTTCCTCACCACTCCAAAGATTTCCTCCTCTTTCCTTAGGGCCAGAGCCAGAGGCTCAATAGATAAATCAAAAAGAAAAGGTGAGAGACAACAACCCGACTTGTTCCTCTGTAAAGTTAGTGTGTACTGCGGCCACTGGTGTGGAATAAATTATTTTGATCCAAGATATAAAGTTCGAACCAAAACCGAATTTTCCTAACACTGTAAAGAAGTATTCCCACTCCACCCGATCAAATGCTTTTTCATCGTCAAGTGAGATAACAACTTCTGGCATTTCAGTGGAATGGGAATTATATAAAATACTAAGTAAACGTAGCATTTAAAGAAAGATTGCCTACCTGGCACAAAACCAGTCTGGTCAGGGTGGATTATTTTGGTCACTGTTTCCAGACGACGAGACAGAACTTTAGTGAGAATTTTATAGTCGCAGCAGAGAAGGCTTATGGGCCGGTAAGGTAAGGTAAGGTAAGGTACGAGCCACATTCTCGCGGGTCTTTTCCTTTTTTAGGTATTACTGTAATAGTTGCCTGATTCATTGTTGGTGGTAGTTTTAAAGTTATAAGTGTTTCTTCAAATAATTTACTTAAAATAGGTGAAAATTTATTTGAAAACATCTTATAAAATTCAGTGGGGAATCCATCTGGACCAGGTGCTTTTCCGCTTTGCATTGAGTTTATGGCTAGAGTGATTTCCTCTGTTGTTATTCTGGAGTCTATTACAGATTGTTCTTGTTTATTAATTTGGGGAATTTGCATATTTTCTAAAAAGTCCTCAATCTCGAATGATGTTGCAGAAGTCTCAGAGGTATAAAGGTTACTATAGAATTTTCTGAACTGGTCATTAATAGTTTGTGGGTGTACAGATGTCAAACCCTCGGCTGTATTAATTTCAGAAATGATACGATTTGCTGCCGATTGTTTGATTTGGTGACAGTAGTCGACCCACTTTGTCACTGTGTTCATAGTAGGTTTGTTTTGTTTTCAGGAGGAGTCTCTCAATTTGGACAGTGGTTAAATTATTGTATTCGGCTTGTAATAATTGTCTTTCATTGAATAAGGATGGATTAGGCTGAGATGCACATTTTTTATCCAATTGTAATAATTTCTGTTGTATCTCATTGAGGCATTTAGTTCTTTCTCTCTTGACATTTGCTGAAAATGAAATAATTTGTCCCCTTAGATAAGCTTTGAGTGCCTCCCAGATTGAAGTGTAGGACATTCCGTAATATTGATGTCAAGAAAAGAAATCAATTTGATCCGAGAGAAAATGTTGAAAGTTTTTGCTTGACAATAAGAGCGGGTCAAGACGCCATGTGCGTTGAAGTGGTGCACTGTCTGGAAATGCTTAGTCCAGTTGGACTGGTGCACTGTCTGGAAACGCTATGTCCAGTTGGACTGGTGCACTGTCTGGAAATGCTATGTCCAGTTGGACTGGTGCATGATCTGAAATAACAATACTGTGGTATTGGCATTTTGTTACACACAGCAAAATTCTGTTGTCTATCAGAAAAAAGTCTATCCTCGAAAGCGATTGGTGGACGTGAAAAAAATATATATTGTTTGGTAGTGAGGTTTAATTTCCTCCAGGGGTCAGTAAGTGCATAAGATTGTTTAATGAGATTTACTGTATTTGCTGATTTTGATAAATGATTTTGAAGTTTAGTGGAGGATCTATCTAACGTTGGCTCAGGTACGAGATTAAAGTCACCTCCTAAAATGATGTTATATTTGTTAGGATCTGGAATAGTTGCTATTAGTCTAGAGAAGAAGTGAGGATCAGTTAGGGCCATAATCATTAACTAGTGCCACCTCAGTTCCAGACAATCTACCCACGACTATGACATACCCACCTTGTTATCCAATATGAAATTGTTTAGTTGAAAACAGACTCCTTTTTTAATAAGTATGGCAGCTCCTCTTGACCTCGACCTTAACAGGATGGTTCACTCCTTTTACGTTCCAGCTTATAAAACGTGTTGAACCTAAAGACAGTGGGTTGTGACTCATATTTTAACATGGGTGTAAATACACTTGTGACTGTATGGAGTAAACATAAACAAACAAAAACAACAACAACAAATAATGCCCTTGAACAACAGAGAACATCCCCCCACACACACGTGCCAATCTTCTCCAAAAAAAAATGACAGATCGCAACCCCTACCATAAAAGGTATCTGCACTAACATGCTCAGGAAAGCTAAAGTTGCTCCAACAGAACTTGACTTAATACAATTAAGGCACACTTCAATTATAGGATTATTTTTCATAAACATCTAATGACAATAAGAACGACTCACATGATTGGTATTTGAATAACCAGCATCAACAAGGATAAACGAGAACATCAAAATAACATTAACTTGTACAAAAACGTGTAGAAAAAGTTGAATCAGTTATAATGTTGTTAAATCACTGTCTCACCGGAGTGTCTTCACGCGTCACGTGTCTCCACTGATGTTTTTGTTGACATACTCGCGCGCCTCTGCAGCGGAGTAGAAGGACTTCTCTACATTCTTGTAGGTTATTCTGAAGCGGGCAGGATAAGCAAATCCGAACCAAACCCCGTCCACTCCACGAAGCCGACTCTTAACGTCATTGAACGCTGCGCGTGCTTCGGCAACACTTGTCGGGTAGTCAGGAAACACTGAGATGTGGACGGATGCGTTGTTTGATCCGAGCGAGTCTCAGGATGTTTGCACAGTCTTGGAAGTAGTGAACGTGGGCTCTGATAGTGTTCGACCGGCGTCCCTCTGTAGATCCAGGCGGGGAGAGACGGTTCTGTCCAGGAGCGGCGTGTCCTTCAGATCAAAGGCTGCAGAAGGACACAGACTCGGTGCTGCATTCACGGGTCTCCGGGATTCCGACGATCCTTACGTTGTTTGTCCGCGACCTCGCCTCCAAGTCCTCGCATTTATTCTGAAGTTGGTCCACGACCCCCATGAGCCGCTTCACCTCCTTCTTCAGTGTAACAACATCATCTGTGCACGTTGACAAACTTTCTTCCACATCCTTCACCGTAGCTTTCATGGCGGAGAGTTCAGAGTTGATCGTCGACCTGTACTCTTTGAGCTCCGCTCTCGCTGCAACAATATCCGCTCGAATCACCGCCATCTCGCTCTCCAACACTGCGCCAACTTCTGTTTGAAGAATTTCAACTAAATCCTTGCGCACCGAAGATAGTAGCTCCATCTTGAGCGACTCGGTGACCGACGCGTCGGGTGTCGAGACACTCCCTCTCAGGAAAGCTACTTCAATGGAGCTCGGGGCTAAAGTCGGCGTCGAAGGCGAAGGCCTCGTGGCTTGAGTCGCTGTTTGCCCACCTTTGCTTGATTTACCAGCCATTTCGAAGTTTCGGTTTTTAGGCATATGGTTTAGAAAAAGGTAAAATTCGAATGTTTTCCAAAAAGTGCGCTGAAAAAATTGTGTTTAAAATGCAATATAAATGCTGGAATGGAATCATGAATTTAAAAAAATCGAGATTCAATATTTTGAACAACTAGCCTTTTAAATTTAATTTTAAAACATGAAAGTGTTTACAATCCAATATTGTATACATATATTAAACTCTATGTGTAAATGAAATGAAAACAAAACCTGCAATGTAAGAATTAGTGATGGGCACGGCAGTTCTTTTGAGTGTACTGAATCACTAGAATCAGTTCATTAAAATGATTCGTTCAAAAGATTCATTCAGTTCGTTCATTCACCAAATCAATAACTCTGTGCTTATGGAGCCCTGACTGCAATTTCTTCTACTTCCTGAACGCAGCCAAACAATCCGTTACTAGGTTTAATGATTCAGACCCGAGGTTCACGTTCACGTTCACTTCAGGGACAGTGCAAAAAAAAAACACCTTGTTCACGGATAAGGACGAGTGACATTCGCGAGGAATTAGCAAATAGAGAAGATCTTGAGGTGTGTTCACAGCCGAACTTGAATCCTCGTTCACTGACCGAATCCCTGACGCGCGAATCACCGGAAGAGAATCCTTTACACTGAACGACTCTTGAACGAGAATCCCCGGATGAGACCTCGTTCAGTCACTGACCGACTCTTTGAGAATCACCGGAATAGAATCACCGGATAAGAATCCTCAAAAATAATAATAATAATAAAATGTAATATAAACTTAAACGCAATCAACAATAAATAAAAAGGCCTCGTTTAAGTAAAAACATTTATTGAAATTAGAAATCCTTTAAAACTAAATTTTGTGTAGCGGAGTCCCTCTCTCCCTCCTCAATAGTCATAGACCTCATGAACAACAGATGAACCATAAGAGAAGAACAGAGACAACAACGGTGGAAAAAACAAACAATGAAAACGAATCAAAGACAAACCTCAAGATTCCACTCTAAAGTGTTTTGTCTTCTACGAGACAGATGACGCGAGAACACTGGATAAAGAATATGAAGGACTGTTGTTTTGATTATTATTCATTTTCATTTAAAGTTGACGCTTGTTTGTTTATCATTACAATGATTTATTAAGATGATATTTTTATAAACTACGTAACATCTTTACCTGCTACACAAACATACAAATGTATCTATGAGCTGCTTCACTGAAGAACAAAGTGATGACAGACTTTGACTCGTGTTTCCACCTCTGACTTTACATTTGAGCTTTGATGATGTAGAAAAGATGATGTTCTGACCTGAGAGTCTCCAGGTGACAGTGTGGACTCTTCAGTCCAGCAGACAGCAGCTCCACTCCTGGATCCTGCAGCTTGTTGAGACTCAGGTCCAGTAGAGTCAGACTAGAGGACGGAGAGCTGAGGACTGAGGACAGAAGTGAACAACTTCTCTCTGACAGTCCACAGTAGTCCAGGCTGTGAAAAGAGACGAGTTTCATCAACAAGTGACTTTTTCAATTTTCTATTTGACAAGAATTGAAAGAGTTTATTTCAAGACAAACTCAACTATTTCCATTGATAAGATCTTCAGTTGTGGTTTGTTGTCTGCTTCCTCTCTAATATAATTCAGTCAAAGTTTCTTTCAAACCTTTGATACCAACTATTGACACGTCATTGATTCATGCTGGACTTTTGAACATCAACAAGTGTTTCATTGAATGTGTTCATGTTATGGTTGATTTGATGTTGATGGACCAGATGAAGAGAAGCTATGGAAGTATATCAGTGCCATCACAATATTGAATGGTTTCAACCTTTCAAATGTTCAATTATTTTTTTGAATAATTGAATTTTAAAGAATTAAATGACTCGTATATTAAAGGTTGAATTTATTTTCTGCTGCACCAATCAGTCTGTATAAGAAAATAAATAAAATATTGATTCAAGATTATTTATTTTTGAATTATTATAAATTAGAATATTAAACTCTATGTGTAAAAAATGATTACATTATTCAATGAAAACAAAATCAACCTTTCAATATTTCAATTATTGAATTAAATTATTAAAAAAATAATAATACAACTTTTCAATAAAATTGAATGTTAAATTCAATCCTTCAATTCTCTGATGACACTGATCTACTTGCATAAGAAACAAAGCAAATGTTTTTCAATATTCAGTTCATGAGCTGAAAATAGATTCAACTGCTCCAACAGGAAGTGACATTTTTCAACACGTCATATTCAAAGTAGGAAATCGACACTTTTCTCTCTTAATGTTTGACCTTGAAAATGTTGAAAACCATGATCAACTTGATGAGACTGATTGTTGCAACAGTCACATGTCAGGAGAATGATCACAGATACCATCAGCACAATGGATTCAACAAGAAATGGAGACACATGTGTTCAGTGTGAAGTGAAGTAGTTGTAGATGAGCCTCACAAATCATTGGAGAAAGACATTTCTTACCAACATGTTAGTTTTCACACCCGTATATAACCTGAGCACAAATATTGATATTTTCTTACAACACACTTGGTTGTCACGTCAATACTTCATCTCTCCTGTCCTGTTTGTGGGGGCGCTAATCCTCTAAATGAGGGTGAAGAAGTCGTAACCAGCGGCTGATGAAGATGACGAGTTAACAATAGTGTCAGTACACGATGAGGGCAGCCTACACTGTACAAAAACAAACAACTCACCACACATGGATTTCCTAAATGTTACAAAATAAAATGTTCATATCTGGATCTACTACCTGAAAGAATCAATAATCAAACAGAAATATCTTCTTCACATTTGAAGTTAATCTTACAGCAAATGACATCAACTTTCATTGATCTCTTTACATCCACCACACATGATGACTTTAACCACGTCTTTAAAATGATCATCAATATATGATTTGACTGTTAACTGATGCTTTTACAAAACTATACTTTCTATACGTGTCAGTGAAACTGAGTCATTTATAATTGTATTATTTATCTTTATTTTATAATGATTTTATTCACACAGTTGCAACATTAAATTCAAGTAAAAACAGCCATTTATTGTAAACAATTGACTTTGAAATGACTTGTTAATGTGGTTCAGTTAGTCAAAGTCACCACTCTGAGTGTTTTCTCTGTCACAAGACAAAAGTATTTATGATTCCTTTATTAATACTGACGTGTACAAAATACTTATTACGTAAAGAAAGATCTGCTGTTTTTTTGTTTATGTTTTAAGTCTCCGTTGATGGTTGTTTTGACTCTGTTGGTTTGGACTGTTGCTGAATGAATTGGAGTCTCAGTAAAAGACATGACAAACAAAACTTATTGGCTTCAATGTACATTTATGAACATATTTATCTTCAAAATAATCTTAAAGTAAGTAAAGTAGTTTTGTTTCATTAAAGAAACTTCATGATAAATTGAAGACAAATGTAAGAATGATGCGATTAGTCGACTTAATGGTTGAATATTTGGTGACCAGTCGACTGTTAAAATAGTCGTAGACCTCATGAACAACAGATGAACCATAAGAGAAGAACAGAGACAACAACGGTGGAAAAAACAAACAATGAAAACAAATCAAAGACAAACCTCAAGATTCCACTCTAAAGTGTTTTGTCTTCTACGAGACAGATGACGCGAGAACACTGGATAAAGACTATGCAAGGACTGTTGTTTTGATTATTATTCATTTAAAGTTGACGCTTGTTTGTTTATCATTACAATGATTTATTAAGATGATATTTTCCCGAAGGAGACCTCCTGAGGATCAATAAAGTTTTACCTTACCTTACCTTATTTTTATAAACTACGTAACATCTTTACCTGCTACACAAACATACAAATGTATCTATGAGCTGCTTCACTGAAGAACAAAGTGATGACAGTCTTTGACTCGTGTTTCCACCTCTGACTTTACATTTGAGCTTTGATGATGTAGAAAAGATGATGTTCTGACCTGAGAGTCTCCAGGTGACAGTGTGGACTCTTCAGTCCAGCAGACAGCAGCTCCACTCCTGGATCCTGCAGCTTGTTGTTGAAACTCAGGTCCAGTAGAGTCAGACTAGAGGACGGAGAGCTGAGGACTGAGGACAGAAGTGAACAACTTCTCTCTGACAGTTCACAGTTGCTCAGCCTGTGAAAGAGACGAGTTTCATCAACAAGTGACTTTTTCAATTTTCTATTTGACAAGAATTGAAAGAGTTTATTTCAAGACAAACTCAACTATTTCCATTGATAAGATCTTCAGTTGTGGTTTGTTGTCTGCTTCCTCTCTAATATAGTTCAGTCAAAGTTTCTTTCAAACCTTTGATACCAACTATTGACACGTCATTGATTCATGCTGGACTTTTGAACATCAACAAGTGTTTGATTGAATGTGTTCATGTTATGGTTGATTTGATGTTGATGGACCAGATGAAGAGAAACTATGGAAGTATATCAGTGCCATCACAATATTGAATGGTTTCAACCTTTCCAATGCTGAATCAGTTTTTTGAATAATTGAATATTAAATAATTAAATCATTTGTATAATAAAGGTTGAATTTATTTTAATTGAAAAATAATAATAACATTTTTAATTGAGTAAAACCTTTTACACACATATAGTTTAATATTGTTATTTTAGTAATAAATAAAATGAAAAAAATTCAAGATTCAATATTTTTGAAAAGTGGCTTTTTTAATTTAATATACAAATGTGAAAGTGTTTAAAATCCAATATATAATATATATTCAACTTATTTAATTAAAAGATTCAGAAAATATTTCTATGTTTAAAAATACAACATTTTAATAAAATTAAATGTTAAATTCAATCCTTCAATTCTCTGATGACACTGATCTACTTGCATAAGAAACAAAGCAAATGTTTTTCAATATTCAGTTCATGAGCTGAAAATAGATTCAACTGCTCCAACAGGAAGTGACATTTATGAACATATTTTTAAAAAGAATCTTAAAGTAATACCTGACATGAATATTTTAAATTAAATACATGCAGTCGGACAAAGAGGACTATGAAGACGAATCCCTTTGATTTTATTGTTTATTTTTATAGAAAACATTTCCTGGGAAAAAGACAAGAGTTGACCTTTTGTATGAAACAGTAAAGTTAAATAAAGCTGCATTTTTATTGATGTAACCTTCGTGGTTTTGTTTCATTCAAGAAACTTCATGTGAATTTAAGATGAAGATTTTGTAGAAATCAGGCTCAGAGCTTCTGTGAAGGTCACACATGCTAACTTAAGTTTATTTACTACAAATAAATGTTGCGTACACATTCATTTGTGTATACGCAGTATAATTAATGAGGCCACATGTTTTAAATATGTTCTTTTGATTATTATTCATTTTCATTTAAAGTTGACGCTTGTTTGTTTATCATTACAATGATTTATTAAGATCATATTTTTATAAACTACGTAACATCTTTACTTTTCAATTCTCTATTTGACAAGACTGAACTAGTTACATCATAAAATCACATATTGTATGAATATTTGAGGAAGGTTTGTCTAAATTAGGATCAGTTTGTTAAACACGATGACAAACACAACAATCATCAAAGAGTAAATCAAACATTCATGTTTAGTTCATATCATCAGAAATGTTTGAACAACTTACAGAACTTTGTTTGCAGCTTGAACCACCGGCAGAAGCCTCTCAAGAACCTCTTCTGAAGCATATCTTGAGTATTTCTTCAGGTCAAACTCGTCCAGATGTTCCTCTGAGGACAGTAAGATGAAGGCCAGGGCCGACCACTTAGAAGGAGACATTCGATCAGAGAGACCTCCTGATCTCAGCTGCTGTTGGACCTCCTCCACCAGAGAAGTGTCCTTCACTTCACTCAGACAGTGGAACATGTTGATGATTCTCTCTGGAGACACATCCTCACTTATCTTCTTCTTGATGAGCTGTGCTGTGTTGTGATTGGTCCAGGAGCTACTTCCTGTCTGTGTCAACAAACCTGGAAGGAGACTCTGGCTGGTCTGCAGAGAAAGACCCAGAAGGAAACGCAGGAACAAGTCCAGATGTCCATTTGGACTTTTTAGAGTTTCATCTACTGCTGTCTGGTAGAAGCTTTCTGTTTGACTTTTGTTTTTCAACAATCGTGAAAGTTTGAATGTTAGTTTTGATTCCATCAGGTTGACTCCAGAGTTGATGAAGGTCTGGTGGACGTGAAGAGCAGCCAGAAACTCCTGAACACTCAGGTGGATGAAGCAGAACACCTTGTCCTGGTACAGTCCTCTCTCCTCTCTGAAGATCTGAGTGAACACTCCTGAGTAAACTGAAGCGGCTGAGATGTCGATGTCACACTCTGTGAGGTCATACTTATAGAAGATCAAGTTTCCTCTCTGCAGATGCTCAAAAGCCAGTTTTCCCAGAGACTCCATCATCTTCCTGCTCTTATTATCCCAAACTTTGTCAGTCCCAGATCCTCCGTCAAACTTCAGCTTCTTGACTTTGATCTGAACCACCAGGAAGTAGATGAACATCTCAGTCAGGGTGTTGGGCAGCTGTCCTGTCTCTGTGCTCTTCAACATATCCAGAACTGTGGCAGTGATCCAGCAGAAGATCGGGATGTGACACATGATGTAGATGCTTCGTGACCTCCTGATGTGAGACATGATGCTGCTGGTCTGCTCCTCATCTCTGAACCTCTTCCTGAAGTACTCCTCCTTCTGGAGGTCATTGAACCCTCTGACCTCTGTCACCATGTCCACACACTCAGGAGGGATCTGATTGGCTGCTGCAGGTCGTGTGGTGATCCAGAGACGAGCTGAGGGAAGAAGATCCCCCCTGATGAGGTTTGTCAGCAGGACGTCTACTGAGGTGGACTCTGTAGCTTCTATCAGGCGCCGACTGTTGAGGAAGTCCAGAGGGAGTCGACACTCGTCCAGACCATCAAAGATGAACAGAACCTGGAGTCCTTCAAAGCTGCTGAGTCTGGATTCTCTGGTTTCAGGAAAGAAAAGATGAACAAGTTCCATCAAACTCAACTTCTTCTCTTTCAGCAGGTTCAGCTCTCTGAAGGTGAAAGGAAATATGAGCTGGAAGTTCTGGTGGGCTTTGCCTTCAGCCCAGTCCAGAGTGACCTTCTGTGTCAGGAGGGTCTTCCCAATGCCAGCCACGCCCTTCGTCAGCAGTGTTCTGATTGGTCGTTCTCTGTCAGGTGAGGCTTTAAAGAGGTCTTCTTGTCTGATGGTGGTTTCTGGTCTGGTCTGGTTCCTGGTGGCTGATTCTATCTGTCGGACCTCGTGCTCCTGGTTGACCTGGTCTGTGCCCCCCTCAATGATGTAGAGCTCAGTGAAGATCTCATTCAGAGGAGCAGAGTTTCCTGCTTTAGCGACCCCCTCAGACACACTGTGGAACTTCTTCTTCAGGCTTCTCTTCAGTCGTCCTCCACACTCTGAAGCAAGACTTCCTGAATGAAGACATAAGTCACACGAGTCAGAAGATTGTAGAAGGTGAAAATGGAGTAAAATCTTCAGATCTGATGCAAGTGTTCTTCATCTTCATCATGTTTGTTCACATGTTCTTACTGCTCCACAGACGCTCGGCCAGATCCTCCTCCTCCATGTCCTTCAGGAGATGAACTGTGATCTTCAGGAATTCTTCTCTGATGCTTCTCCACTTCTCATCTTCCTCCTCAGCCTGTGGAGTCTCTGGACTCACAAACCTCCAGACTCTCTTCAGCTCCTTCTGCATATAGTTGTAGAAGTTTCTCTCCAGTGACTGGAACAGAATCACAGAGAAGAAAGTCAGAGTGATAGTGGATCATCTCAAGAACCACAAAGACCAGAAGCTTTAACTTGGATTAAGCTGAAGGATGATGAACAGAAGGAACCTCTAGGATGAGGACCTCCTCTAGTTTATGAACATACCAGCCGTTTGATTTCCAGTTGTGAGGGATGTTGCTGACCAATGAGAAGCTCTGAATTCTGATGGTCCACTCTGAGAAGAAGAGATGAAATCAGACTGTAAATAAACTCTTGTCGTGTTGAAGGTTCTGATCATAAGTAAACTAGAAGGTTCCTTTTAAATTCAAACATACATCTCCTTTAGAACTTAAATCTTGTCAAGCCAAACTGTTTATTTTGAATATTTTAATATAAAAATGATTCTTCTTTGTCTTATTCTTCAAAGACTCACAACAGTCCAGAATATTCTGGTTCCTCCTGCTGGATCCTGATGAAAACACAACTCTGATCAACTCTCATCTGTTTCTATCCTGGTATTCACCAGCTGAACCACTAGATGTCCTCACACTGCTGCACATGTCCACCTCTGCACTACAACTGTGAAAGCAACGTTTGAGGTTTTTAATTGTGTCTTTATCTCCCCCTGCTGGTGTTGAGAGTGAAGTGAAGTTCTCTGGTTTAATGTGTCAGTATGAACCTGGTAGACTCACACTTGTTCACACTGATCTCACACCTGGAGACTCTTCACTTCCTCTGAAGTTGATCGGTCTCCCCATCGAACGATCACTCTTCAGAGACACACAGCAGGGTTCTGGTCCAGATCTTGGTCCAGGTCCAGCAGGTTCTTGCTGCTGCTTTGATCTTGAACACAGAAGTAGAATAAGTGAGAATAAAGACATGGAGGTGCAGAGACCAATCTTGGGAAAATCCTAATCCATGTGGAATCTAAAAATGGTTCAAGGGATTCACTTTTTATGTGGCCCTCGATAGAACATGTTTTTTGACAAAGAACAAGCTGCACATATTTATTTTGAGTTTATTTGACTTCCTTGAAAGAAGAGAAATTTCAACTGAACTTTAGTCTGAGCTTTTGTTGTTTAGTCTGTATCTTTCGTTTTTCCTTTCCTTCTTTATTTGTGGTGTGTTTTTCTTTACTTTGAAAATTCAATAAAGAAATCTTAAAAAAAACAAAAAAACTATCCGAGTCAAACCATCAGACGCTAGATTTGTAGTGCGCGTAATGACAGAACATTACGGTAGCAGTGATTAATAAATGTCTGTGTTTACGAAGCCCCCGATATTAGTTCAAGTTGATGCTCCAGTGGCGTCACTAGCCTGAATGGATCATGACTAGAGCCAACAGCTTTAAAGCAGGAGTTCAGGGATTGAGC
The DNA here is from genome assembly GCF_982586985.1 of Callionymus lyra. Lineage (NCBI taxonomy): Eukaryota > Metazoa > Chordata > Actinopteri > Syngnathiformes > Callionymidae > Callionymus > Callionymus lyra. The sequence goes on from NC_141819.1 coordinate 6,827,543, forward strand.
CTCGGTGTTGATGTTTATAAATGTTATTTATTAATTGTGTTGTTGCTACAGCAGCAAACTTGCCATCCATTCACTTATTTATTTGTGTTCGGTGTTGTTGAGGAGATCGTTATTTGCTGATAATTCTCTTGTGAAAAGCTTCAGATAAATGCATGTATACAAGCCAGGCTTTGGTTCAGTTTGTGGAGGTGCGCTCGGTTTGCTCACCCAGTTGTCCAGGAGGTATTATGTGCTCACATAAGTTTAGGGTCTGCAGCCTCAAAAAAGAAGACACTGCTATGTGAAGTTGTGGCACAATTGGAGTCGAGGGTTTTTAACTCCACACTTTTAACTGACTTTAATACAAATTTGGAATTCCAGAAAGTCACATAACGAGGCTCAACAACATTCTACTCTATAATAGTTAATAATAAATTAGTCTAACAAATCTTAACAATTCTAAGTAAGGTAAGGTAAGGTAAGGTACAACTTTATTGATCCCTCAGGAGGTCTCCTTTGGGAAATTGTTTTTTACCAATAGCCAGCAATTTTTGATAAACAATAAAAAATAATACATAAAAAATAAAATAAGAAGAACATAAAGAGGAAGAACAAGATGACACAATCTAAGTCTAAAGACAAAGACAAAGGACATAGGTCAAGGAAAGAAAAACAACAAAGACAAAGATACAAAGACTAACATGGAACAGAACATCCAGATACTTTCACTCCACTCCTGCCCCCGAACTCAGAATTGTACAATTTAATAGCCCGAGGGATGAATGAGTCCCTGAGTCTATTTGTTTTGCACCTGGGTAGGAGCATTCGTGCACTCATTCTGCTTCTCTGCTCACTGATGACGGTGTTCAGAGGATGACTGTCATCATCCATGATGGACAGTAGTTTGTTCAATGATATCCTCTCAGCAACTGTCACCAGTGAGTCCAGCTTCATTCCAACCACAGAACCAGCCCTCCTGATCAACCTGTCCAACCTGTTGACACTCCTCTTGGACACATTTCCACCCCAACACACCACAGCATAGAACAGGACACTGGCCACCACAGACTGGTAGAACATGCAGAGGAGCTTCTTGCAGATGTTAAATGATCGAAGCCTCCTCAGAAAGTACAGTCTACTCTGAACCTTCTTATACACATGGTCTGTGTTGCAGGACCAGTCCAGTTTACTGTCCATCCACACACCGAGGTACTTATAGTTGTCCACTATCTCCACCTCGTCGCCTCTGATGGACACTGGACGTGGCTTTGTCCTGGACCTCCCGAAATCCAAGACCAGCTCCTTGGTTTTTGAGGTGTTCAGCTGCAAGTGGTTCCTCTCACTCCAGTCCACAAAGTCACGTATCAGACTCCTGTACTCGTCTTCGCTGTTGTCCCTGAGTTAGTACATTCTTCAGAATAAACTACCTTGTGTCAATAATGTGAGAATATTGATTTATAAACAAAAATTAAAAAAACGAGAGGAGCCTATTTTGTAACCTTCATTATTGATTAAAATGATGCCTCTCATTGTTGGCTAATGGCAAAAATATATAAATAATGTTTCAACACTGAACAAAAACAAATAAGTAAAATAAAATGAAAAAAACACTATAAAAAAAACAGCAACAGGTAAATATAAATCACTGTACTTTCACACACAGAATTGTGTGTGTTGAGTTTTACAAATGTATTTTTGTTTTGTACATTCAAATTATATATTTACAAGTACAAATATTTTGTCAATACAAAATAAAAGTTACAAATATTAATTTACATTTGTGGATATCACAACACACGTGCAACCATTGAATATTTGCAGATCACCCTCTGTACAGTTAAATAATAGTGAGACAAAAATAGCTCCATAACCCATGAGGTTTTTAATTGTATCTTTATCTCCCCCTGCTGGTGTTGAGAGTGAAGTGAAGTTCTCTGGTTTAATGTGTCAGTATGAACCTGGTAGACTCACACTTGTTCACTCTCACCTCACACCTGGAGACTCTTCACTTCCTCTGAAGCCAAAATATCTCCCCATTGAATCATCACTCTTCAGAGACACACAGCAGGGTTCTGGTCCAGATCTTGGTCCAGGTCCAGCAGGTTCTTGCTGCTGCTTTGATCTTGAACACAGAAGTAGAATGAGTGAGAATGAAGACATGGAGGACAATCTTGCAGGTCCTTGTCTCACCTCTGAATAACTTAACTAAAAGATTAACACTTAGACATGACCACTGAATTCATATTTTCTTCTTGGAACATGCAGGGCTTGAATAAACTTGTCAAGCTAAAACAGGTGATGAGAAATATCATAAAGTCGAATGCAAAGATAGTTTCTCTTCAAGAGACGCAGATAACTCAGGATGATGAACGAAGGGTGAGATCAAGATGGGGGGTTTCTCTGCTTCTTTTAGCTCTCAGGTGAGAGGAGTCATCACATTGGTTCACAAGTCAGTGCCATTTCAAATGATCAAGGTCACAGAGGATCGTTTTGAAACATTTAACAGGCAGCTAATGTCTGAACTTCATCAATTAAAAGCTAGGAACAATCTTCTGTCAACTAATATTGCAACAGAAAGTTTAATGAGATCAAAACAGTCCTACGATGATCAAGGTGAGAAGGTAGAGAAGCTACTAGCTTGGTGAGTTAAACAAGCACAAGCAGAAAGATCAGTTAACTCAATCCAGTTGAATAACGGTGTGACAACCTCCAATCCAAAAGAGATTAATGACAGCTTCTTGGATTTTTACCAAAATGTAATATTCGTCCCAATATTCTAACATGGCTCCAGATTTACAAAAAGACTTCCTCGACTCACTTGAAATTCTTGGATTTGAACTCGCAGGACACATTAAACGAGGACCTGCAAGTTCATCAGATCTCTGACACAATTTCTAACCTGAAAGGTGGGAAAACTCCTGGGCCTGATGGAATCCTTATTGAAGTGTATAAAATATTTAAAGATAAGTTGATTTCACCCCTTTTAGATTTGTTTCAGGAGTCCCTCAATTATCTTGCTAAACACTACGATAATGACTCTTTCATTAAACCTGGTAAAAGCATCTACTAGTTGCGGATCCTATAGACCAATTTCCCTTCTTAATAATGATGTGAAAATTCTTTGTAAAATCTATAGAACCACACTTGACTGGCATCATTCATCCTGATCACAACAGATTTGTGAAGGCAAAAATATTAGGAGAGGAAATATTAGGAGAGTTTAAAATATTATTTATGAAACACCTGTTAAATCTGATGATGCAATGGTGTCTTTGGACGCTGAAACAGCTTTTGACAGAATCCAGTGGAGTTATCTATTAACTGTACTTGAAAGATTTGGAATAAAAGGTAACTTTTTTAATTGTAATGTTAATTATTCATTACAATTATGCCTCTTGTTGTTGGCTAATGGCAAAATATATAAATAATGCCTGAACACTGTACAAGAACCATTAAGTAAATAGCAAAATTAAAAAACAACAAAACACAATAAAAAACAACAGGTAACAACATAAATAAAACTCACTTTTACTTTCACACACAGGATTTTTCGATGTTTTACAAATATATTTCGTTTTGTATATTGAAATTATATATTTACAATTATAAATGTTTTGTAAATACAAATATTAATTTTACATTTGTGGATGTCACAACACACTGTATATATGCAGATCACTCGCTGAACAGTTACAAATATTAGTGAGACAAAAATAGCTCCATACTTAAAAGGTTTTTAATTGTGTCTTTATCTCCCCCTGCTGGTGATGTGAGTGAAGTGAAGTTCTCTGGTTTAATGTGTGTATGAACCTGGTAGACTCACACTTGTTCACTCTCACCTCACGTCTGGAGACTCCTTACTTCTTCTGAAGTTGAACCATCTCCCCATCGAACGATCACTCTTCAGAGACACACAGCAGGGTTCTGGTCCAGATCTTGGTCCAGGTCCAGCAGGTTCTTGCTGCTGCTTTGAACTTGAACACAGAAGTAGAATGAGTGAGAATGAAGACATGGAGGTGCAGAAACCAATCTTGGAAAAATCCTAATCCATGTGGAATCTAAAAATGGATCAAGGGATTGACTTTTTACGTGGCCATCGAAAGAATGTTTTTTTTTTTACAAAGAACAAGCTGCACATATTAAATTAATATAAAAAAAAACAACAAAACACAATAAAAAAAACAAAAAAACAGGTAAAATCATTTTGTACTTTCACACACAAGCGTTTTACAAATGTATTTTATTTTGTACATTGAAATGATATAATTACTATACATATGTGATATATTTAAGTACAAGTGTTCTGTAAATACAAAATAAAAGTTACAAATATTAATTTTACATTTGTGGATGTCACAACACACTGTGTATTTGCAGATCGACCTCTGTGCAGTTACAAATATAAGTGAGACAAAAATAGCTCCTCAACCCATGAGGTTTTTAATTGTGTCTTTATCTCCCCCTGCTGGTGTCGTGAGTGAAGTGAAGTTCTCTGGTTTAATGTGTGTATGAACCTGGTAGACTCACACTTGTTCACTCTCACCTCACACCTGGAGACTCCTTACTTCTTCTGAAGTTGAACCATCTACCCATCGAACGATCACTCTTCAGAGACACACAGCAGGGTTCTGGTCCAGATCTTGGTCCAGGTCCAGCAGGTTCTTGCTGCTGCTTTGATCTTGAACACAGAAGTAGAATGAGTGAGAATGAAGACATGGAGGACAATCTTGGAGGTCCTTGTCTCACCTCTGAGTGCTGGTCTGTTCATCGTGCTCCTCACACTGAGGGTATTTAAAGGAGTCTCTGTCCTCACCATGAGTCTCAGCAGAGTCTTCACCTTCACACAAACACACTCGTGACATTCTTGTAATAATTAAAAAACGTAATAGTTGACAAGCGGTTTTAGGTACGGGCGAACGGGGCAGCCGCCCGGGGCAGCATTTTTTCATGACATACGGGGGGGCGGCACGAGCGCTTGATAACAAAAATTAAAATGCGCCTCTGCAACATGGTTTTGTATGAGGCGATCTGGCGCCCCCTGCTGGACACATGGCGCCCCCTGCAGCAGCTGCTCGCTGACAACGTGCAGCTGTGAGTGAGAGAAGAAATGAGGGGGGGCGCGGGGGACACTTCACCTCTGGGTCTCTCCAAATGATCGGACGGGGGTGGCGTGGGGGGATAATATAAAGTCAGTCACACGATAAATTTCTTCCATATAACGCATGTTTCATTCATAATATTATATATACATATTTATAATTACTGCACGTTTTCTTTTTTATGAATTGGTCGAAAATAAGTAATAAAAAACGATTAAGTGGTCACCAAGGTGAAATGGTTTGGTCCTGATTTCTGAACGTGAGTGACAGCGTTGGGGGATGGGGTCTCTGATAATTGTTTAGTGCCAAATAAACAGAGAGAGATGGACAGAAAAAGGTCTCCAGAACTACAGAACTACAGGGCAAGTGGTTTTGTGACAGCACAGATGGCAGCCAAATACATTTGTGAAGAAATGAACATGGAAGCTGTTTTAAAACCAAAAAGGTTGAGGTCCACAAAGTGCCACTTCTCTTGTGAATCCCACGATGAGCCTTTCAGTGATGCACTAAGAAAGTTGGAGGTTGAATTTTTCAATGTTTTTGCTGATGCAGCCACGTCAGCCATCAAGGAGAGGTTTTCCACACTGGAAATTGTGCAAAACAAATTTGGGGTTTTGACAAATTTCCCAAATCTTGCAGATAAGGAGCTACAAGTTCAATAAGAGGCACTGGGCACCACTCTGCACTTTAAAGGGAACTTTGATTTAGACAGTAGAATGCTCGTCCAGGAAATCAAGAACTTCCCTAAATTGCCATCAACAACAATGAGCCTTCTTGATCTTATCACTTTCTTGCACGATAAGGATCTATCAGAGATCTATCCCAACTTTTGGACTGCTCTGAGGATAGCTCTTACTCTGCCAGTCACTATAGCTCAAGCAGAGAGAAGCTTTTCAAAGTTGAAGTTGATTAAGTCATACCTGAGGTCAACCGGTGCTGTGTCTCAAATCGCATACTTCTCTTAGTAGACTAGAAGTTAGTATGCATCAGTTCTAGTGTACGTACTAACTAGTACGCAAATTCTCCACAGGTAGTATGTCTCAAATCAAACCCTGAAGCTACACACTAACCGGAAATCACATGACAGCTTCTTCTTCTACTTCTATTTAACAATGTTTCAACCAGCTGTTTGAACGCTATCGCCACCTGCTGGCAGCACGTATTGCAACTTTGGAAAAAGAAATAAAGAAAAAATATGAGAATTGAAATATTGGCGAGATATTTAAGCTGGTATCAGCACCGAAGACGTGTTTATCCTTCTACTGCTGCTGAAAATACACCTGTAAGTATATGAATATATATGACGTTAATTACATTTAAAACGTCACTAAGATGGCGGCTGTTTAGGGTGGTTAGTGTCCATCAAACCATGCTCAGTTTTGTGGGCGTGTTAGTATGCCAATTTAGTGTGCATGGCGCACTAAATTTCGTATACTAAGAATTGAGACGCACTAACGCACTAAAAATACTAACTTTTAGTACGCTAGTATGCGATTTGAGACACAGCAAGAGTCTTTTTGAGAATCTATCAGTGATAGTGACGTAGATCCTTCCGCGTGTGACTTCTCTCTCACTACCGTAACACCTTCACAAAAGCGCAAGTACTTTAAAGTTGCAACTGGACCGCTGCTCACTTGAACGCAGTGCTCCGATTGGCTGATATATATGTGTGTGTGTGTGTGTGTGTGTGTGTGTGCGTGCGCGTGTGCGTGTGCGTGTGCGTGCGTGTGTGCGTGTGTGTAAGTAAGTAATTTTTATTTATATAGCGCTTTTCTAGACCAGTGCTGTGTCTCAAATCGCATACTAATCTTAGTATGCTAGAAGTTAGTATGCATCAGTTTAGTATGCATACTAACTAGTACGCAAATTCTCCGCAGATTGTATGTCTCAAATCAAACCCTGAAGCTACACACTAACCGGAAATCACATGACAGCTTCTTCTTCTACTTCTATTTAACGATGTTTCAAGCAGCTGTTTGAACGCTATCGCCGACACCTGCTGGCAGCACGTTTTGCAACTTTGGAAAAAGAAAAAATATGAGAATCTAAATAATCGCGAGATATTTAAGCTGGTATCAGCAGCGAAGACGTGTTTATCCTCCTACTGCTGCTGAAAATACACATTTAAGTATATGCATATATATGCATTTATATATGACGTAACTTCCGTTTAAAACGTCACTAAAATGGCGGCTGTTTAGTATGGTTAGTGTCCATCGAACCATGCTAGTTTTGTGGGCGTGTTAGTACGCCAATTTAGTATGCATGGCGCACTAAATTTCGCATACTAAGAATTGAGACACACTAACGTACTAAAAATACTAACTTTTAGTACGCTAGTATGCGATTTGAGACACAGCACAGGGTCACAAAGCATGTCACATGAATTAGGTACTTCTGGTCTATATTAACAATACACACTCACATGATCACACTCACAGTCACTACAACAGCACAGACACACAATAATAGTATATTATTTGCTGATAAAGAATATTTATAGACAAGTTAGTCACAGTGGTTGAAAAAGACTCGATTCTTATCCACTGCCTCATCAGGAAGTTAAACAAATATGCACGCGCACAAAAGCACCCACGCCCTATACACGCACGCGCACAAACAAACCCACACATGCGCACAAACACACCCAAGCCCCCTCCGCGCACAAACACACGCACGCACGCACACACATTCACATGTCACGTGTTTGAATATGGTTTCACTTTCAGTTTAGTTGACATTTTCTGCGTCATCATTTGTAGATTGAGCTGCAGTTGTTTAAAAACATCAACATGGATCGTCTCGTTGTGATTCATTTCATTTCATCAACTGCTGACTTGTGTGAGAGTCAGAGAGTCACTGACCTGTCTGCAGCTTTCTTCTCTGTGGTCTCAGGTCCATGTTGGAGCAGAATTCAGCTTCTTCTGACCAGAACTGATGGAACAAGACACTGATCAACTCCTTCTGACGCTGGTATCAAAGATCAGGACTGAAATAAAAGTGCGTCATGAACTCGCTGTACTTCTTCTTTCTTCTCCTGGTCTGACGATACGTGACTGTGAAGAACCGCCTACATGAAAACTGAAACTAACTGTTTTACTAATATTAACGCACAACTTTACGATGCAATACAAACATTCGAGTTCCGAAGTAATTCGCTTTTCAGATAAATATTTTTTAGAATATTCCCCTTTCTATAACTCATTCTACCTGTCTGTAGTTCGGATCATAAACACCTCAGTTATTATTTATTTTTCATTAAATAAAAATAAAATGTCTCGTTCAATAAAGTGGGCACATACACATTAAATAATTAATTAAAATCAGGAAAAAAAAATCGAAATAAAAACTAAATAATTATTGAGGTGTTTATGATGCGAACTACAGACAGGTAGAATGAGAGAATGGCGAATATTGTAACATTTTTGTTATTTATATTTGCGAATTATTTCGGAATTTGAATGTTTGTATTCGAGGACGACATCCTTTCCAGTAGCTCCGCAGCAATAATCAATAACTTTCTGTTTTTATTAATAATTTCTTCTTGTCATGTGATCCAGTAATCCAGTCGATATAGTTGCAGTTTTTTGCTTATTCCAAGTACTCGCATAGATTCACACACGTATCTAATGACCCAGTGCTCATTCTGTGTGACCTCTCACGTCACTCCCATTACCATAGTAACTTACATAAAACACACACTCATTACATCTATTATAATTTTCTCGATGGATACTTTTGAACATGGAGAGAATCGTCTTGTTTACTCAAGAGAGGATCTGCTGTCACTGAAGTCAATGAGGCTGGAGATCGTCATGATATCTCGACGGAACTTCAGTGCCGGTATCGTGGATGAAGAGCCGGCAAGAGGCTAAAGGCTGAGCTAATCAGAGAAGTCACAGACCATCGATCCCCACGATCATGATGGGGAACATCACTGACGAACAAGATGGACGAGCTGTCTGCCCTCAACCATCGATATACCGAGAGAGCAGCTTGTTGATCTTCACAGAGACGTGGCTCCCTCAGCTGACTCCGGACGCTAACGTGGACCTGCTGGGGTTCAAGTAGCGGACAGAGACGCACAGAAGCGCAGAGGAGGAGGTTATTCCAACTTGAAAGACGCGTACAGAGCTAAAACGATCAAAACACAGAGTCTGTTCCGGTCACTCCAACACGCCAGCACTTCTAGTTCCGGTTTTCAATGCTTCGCTTCATGGAGAAAGATGGTGAATTCAGAGTGTGTCACAGGTCGTTTATTCGCCGCTTCAAGTCAAAGAAAATACAAGCTTTACGATCGATCGGCCACACTTGACTGTACAGGTCAATAGCCCCGGGAGAAAAGGTCCCGATCTGTAGAAACATCGCTATATTTAAGGCAAGTTTCCCGCCAAGGGGGTCGACCTTTCCGGCAAATGGTTCTTTCAAGTTTTCTGTGTCCTGATCCCCCGTAGAGAGAACTTCCTAATTTGTCTTCCTGTCATCTAATCATTCAAATGTTCTCTGGTGGGGGTTTCCGTCTTTTAGCCCCCCTTTCCCGGATGTGTCTTGCTTCGTTCTTTGATCTACGAATAAGGTGTGATTGGCAGATAAAAAGATGTTTTAAATAACCGGTGTCGTATCTCTAATTCAAGCTTGTCTTGAAACAGTGTATCAGTCTGGAGTGAAATGTTGATTGTGAATGTGTATTCAAACGTTTAAGCTCTTAGATCAAGCAAATAGTTTATACTTTTGATTATCTCTTAGCATTAATTTAAGTATGAGTGTAGCAGAGTGTATAATAATTTTAATCTAACAGAGCCAAACATCTTCCTCCACTTGGAAAGTCCGATCATAACTTGGTCCACCTTCAGTCACAGTACACTCCTCTGGTGCAGAGACAGACTGTGACCACTAGGACGATCAGAAAATGGACACCAGCTCTGGAGGACGCCATCAGAGACTGCTTTGACATCACAGACTGGAATGTGCTGCTGAAGACTGTCCGCTGTTACCCTAATAATAAACCGTGGGTAACAAAGGAGGTCAAGGATGTCAAGGGGGCTTTCAGGAGCAGGGACCAGGATGCCATGAGGTCAGCAGGAGGTGAAGCGATGCTTGAGGGAGGCAAAGGACACCTACAGGAGGAGGTTGGACGAGAAGCTGAACGGGGAAGAAATAAGAGAGTCTCGGATGGTGTTAATACCATCACTGGACAAGTGAAAGACAACGCAAAAGTGTCATTAAATGTGTTGTGAATTTGTGTGCAAAATAATTGTTGAAAAGAAAATATTGTGAACTGTATTTAACAAAGAGAATACGCTAAAATAAATCATCATATCTGGAACAAAACCTAAAACAGTTAAAGTAATTCAGACAAATAAAAATAAGCAATCAACAGAGAAAGGAGGAAACTCCAGTTAAACGGATGGATCGAATGTACCCAGGTTCAACCAAATACATAGACAAATGGGTAAAAAGATATGACTTTAACCCTGATCCAAATGATTTCAAGGGTGTTACAGAGTTACAGAGAAAACTAATCCAAAGGACGCTATCAGTACAAACCTGGAAAACAGTTGGTTCAGTCAAAGGTGTGGCCGCGGAGTCAAAAGCCAGACAACATGTAAAAATAAATGCTGTAGTCAGATTAGAAGATAATGAGACTACCTCCAGATGCAGACATCAAGTTGGGAACGAACAAAACGAAGAAGTGAAGCAGAAAAAACACGACAGAGCAAGCGGTGCATGCTACATCTGTCACAGAAAAGGTCACATAGCTCGTGAATGTTACCAAAATCCAAACAGAGGAAGGCCAGGACGAGATGATGATGAGGAAGAAGCATGACTAGAGAAAGAAAATGAAGAAAAGACAAAGGAAAAGTCAGAAGGGACAGAATAAATAAATTACTGCGTTCCAGAAATTAAAAACAATAACTCAAACGAAGCAGAAATATATTTACTGTAAAATTAAAAAGATTACTAACTTAAACCAGAAATTTTACTACTAATTAATGCTATTTTTAGTAGATACTGGAGTGGAACGAACAGTTATCAGAGACATCAATTACATTACAGCAGGAGAAAAAACCATAAGAGCAATGTCACCAAATGGAATTGTAAAAATCAGTCCAATCAGTGAAAGACTGACAGTTCAGTTAAAGCAAGATAATGATTTGATTACTGCAGAAGTCATAATGTCTCCTGAATGTCCACGCGTCTTTTGGGCAGAGACTTAATGCTCGAGCCAAGACTAGCTGTTGTCCCTACAACGGTAGGAACACTAGTTTTTTTGTGGAATCAGAAGAGAGCCCCACCTACTGGTGGAGTTTGGATTTTCCGTCTGGGGACCCAGGAGGAGTGTCAAAGCACCTATTGGACTTTGCTAAGGATTTAGCATTAGAAGCATACATAGCAATGAGTCCAGATGAAATACACATGGCGATCAGATCGGATAGGTCAAGATCCAGAATTCCAGAAAGCAATAGACAAATTAGGCCCACAACCAGTCGAGTTAAATCATGTTTATTGCAAGAAATGTATTTCCTTCTGTGACATTAGTGTTCAATCGACGTCAAGACATTAATGTGGTATTCTGGGACATGTTTCACTTACCAAAGGTCTAGAAGATCAATGGTAAAAGGATCAAAACACGGAGTTGCTTCCGTAGCTCAAATACGACGTCACTTCCGTCCCGGGTCTTATACTTCGCTTCGTGGAGAAAGCCGCTTCAAGTCAAAGAAAATACAAGCTTTCAATTACGATCGACCGGACCCAAAATCTCAGCGATTGTACAGGTCGATAGCCCCGGGCAGACTGGTCCCGGTCTGTAGAAACATCGCTATATTTAAATTTCCCGCCCAGTCAAATTCTTCAAAGTTCCCTCTATCACTGATCCCCCATTGAGAGACATCTTAATTTGTATCTGCAATTTAAATCTGTAATCTAATTATTCAAATATTTCGGGCGGGGGTCATCTTCTCTTACGTCTTTTATTCCCCCATTCCCCCCTTTCCTGGATGTGTCTCACTTCGTTCTTTGATCTACAATTTAAGTTGTGATTTGCAGATAAACAGAAGTTCGTATCCCTAATTCTAAAGCTTGTCTTGAAACAGTGTGAATCAGTCTGGAGTGAAATGTTGATTGTGAATGTGTAGTCAAATGTTCCGGCTCTTTAGATCAAGCAAGTAATTTATATTTTTTATTTTGATTATCTTTTAGCATTAAGTATGGCGTATATAATAATTTGAATCTAACAATGGAAAGACCAAGGTAGACATGCAAGTCAAGTCAGAGAGATATCAGATTGGGAAAATGTGGGAGACGGAGGACAATTGTCAAATTCTTACGGCTGGTTCCGTAAACAGTCAAGTGTCGAGTAACCATCACAGTCAGCAGGCTTCAGGAAGTAAGATGGCCTGATGCCAGGAAGTGGTGAAAAACCTTGTTCTCACTTAAACAGAAGAGGAAGTATTAAAATACTTAAATGACAACTTGTGGAGTAAGAATCCTACGGACGTAGGATTGTGAAAAGACTCTGCACCAGTGCACATAAGAGGCTTGACAGAATATTGACCGGTGATAAGGCAATATCCATTAAAATCAGACGCTGAAGAAGGAATTAGAAGTGTTCATTATACCGTGTCCAGAATCACCCTGTAATACTCTAATACTATTTTTCCAGTAAAGAAAACAAGTCTGTCTACATCTTGTAACATATTCTGGAGCTGCTGAACTGTGAATTTTTCTGTGAGATGAATAAGGTTTCTATCTATCTAAGATTTGCGAGGAATAAATACAGCAATACAGCAGAGGGCGCCAAATGTACCAAATCTACATACGTTGCTCAACTCTATAAATCCAGAAGGACAGTATTTTACTGTCATAGATTTAAGCAATGCTTTATGGTCCATTCCTTTAGAAAAAGAAAGTCAAGCATGGTTTGCTTTTACTTACAAAGGAGAAAAAGTTACTTGGACAAGATTACTGCAAGGGTACGCTGAAAGTCCAACCATTTTCGGTCAAAACATTCAGGAGTGTCTCAGTAAATGTACTCCAAAGGAAGGAAGTCAGATTTTGTTTTATGTAGATGACATCTTATTGGTAAACGAAAATAACTGCTTGAGTATTTTCATAACTACTTGAGTATTTGCATAATACCGGTAACAAAGTAAGTAAAAAAAAGTTACAACTTTGGAAAAAAGAAGTCCGATATTTGGGACATACCTTAACCAAACAAGGTAGAACAGTGAACCAAGAAAGAAAGGAAGCCATATTGAAAGCTCCCAGACCGAAAACAAAGAAACAAATGATGTCATTCTTACGACTGTGCAACTATTGCCGATCCTAGTCAGTGGACTACGCCCTCATGGCCAGGCCATTACAAGATTTAATCTACGAAAATCCTATGGCTATGAGAGACAAGATAAAATGGACATAAGGAACAGATGAAGCATTTGATTCACTAAAAGCAGCGCTAAGTAACACAGCAGTGCTAGCATTACCAGACTACACAAAACCTTTTATACAAACAGTGGATGCCAAACAAGGATTCATGACATCAGTCTTGTTATAGCTACATGGATCAAAATACAAACCAGTAGCATATTACTCTCAACAGATGGATCCGGAGACATTGCCAGAGCAGCGCCATCTTGTGTACAAGCAGTTTTAACAGCAGCATTGGTAGTACAGGCATCAGCAGAAGTTGTGTTGTTCCCTCAGCTAACATTAAAAATCTCACATGCAGTATCAGCTTTATTGTTGCAAACTAACATAACATTCTTGTCTCCAGCAAGACACCTCACGTGCATGACACTGTTGTGCAGGTGGTGTGCTAGTTCCTCAGTTTGGAATTCCGGAGATCATCAGAAGTGACAACAGATCACATTTTGTCAATGAGGTGATCGACAGCAACAGACAGTGCACATCGGTGACCAGGTCTTCATCAAGGTCATCAAGCAAAAGGCATGGAACAGTGATCGCTGAGAAGGACCGTTCCGGGTTCTCCTCACCACCCCTACGGTTGTAAAGGTGGAAGGAAAAATCCTTTCCCACTGCAAACTGCGACATCTTGACAACCCTCCGAGACCTGAGCCTGCAGACCACAACTTATCCAAGCAACAATAAGACCCAGGACTTCAAACTACTGAGCTGAGACAACAACAGTGTTCTGGGTTTTTACATGCTAGTAACCTCTGACTACCCTGGGCACTGCAACAATGATTCGTCCCCCTTTTTTTTCTACACCCTATACTCACCACCCTGTTCTTAACCACTTTCATCATCGGAGCGCCATGGGCATGGTGGGAAACACCCTCCACAAGGGACATCATGGACGGTAAAAAGGACAGTATAAAAGGGCATACCAAGCCCACTTGACCTGCAAGAACGACCAAGGCCAGAGAAAAGGTCAGGGCATTGACCCTTGGGTAAATCAAATGCTCTATTACAAATGTCAAGAAGTAATCCTCTCTGAACATAAATGATAAAATGATAAAATGTAAAGAAAGCTTTGGTACTTCTTACAAAGGCAAATGGTTATATGATATGTTCCAAAAAGGTATAGAATCATGAAAGTCTACTCTATACTCCAAATCCTTCTTGTCTAAACTATTAGGTTTGACATGTAGAACTCGATCTGAAAGATCAGTCGCTACGAAATTAATCAGACCAAGATCTCAGAAACCAAGCGAAGTCTTAACTTTTGAACCATGTACATGGCCGTCTCAAGATGTGACTACTTTTTGTTTACCTATGCATAACAAAGTCTTGATGAAAATAATTTGTGGTATGGGCCATAGACCCCCTGTTAAGAATTGTGCCATTTGAACATGTTCCCCAGAACTGTATGACTAAAGATAACACCAAGCCTGAATCTAACAAATAAGAACCTTTCTTTCCAGTAACTTGGTTTGAGCGATCCAGACCCATCTTTAGCAGTGACATAGACAGAAACCACAACTTCACTTGTTTCAAAGGTAGCGATACTACTGATAAAGATTTGGGTAAAATGAATGTGAATTGCACTACTACTATTGAAGTTACACAACACGTGCTGACATTTGGTGGATGTGCAGAGATATGGGATTACGACAGAAACCTGCCCTCTCAGTGGAACGGACTGTGTACGATGTTTACACTGATCATTCCAGTCACCGCAGTTGCCGTCAGTCCGGAAACAGCACTCTCTTTGGATGACTCCTCCTTGAGTAGGAATATGAGAAAGAGAGCAGTTGGTTGGATGGGCGAGGGCGATGCCATTGGTGTCCCTAGGGGTGTCCCAGACCGGTATAAGTTGGCTGATCCCATAGGTTCAGGATACAAGAATTTCCCTGTTATCTCCGCCATCTTCCCCGTAACACCCAACAAAAACATAGACCGTATTAATTGCATCCATTAAAATGTCCGATGTCTTGGTAATTTCACAGAAGCTGGTTTCTCAGCTATTCACGAACAATTGAATACCACTTCTCTAATGGCCTTACAAACCAGGGTAGCTGTGGACTTGCTATTGGCTGAAAAAGGAGGAGTGTGATCTATGCTCGGACAAGGAACTGATTGTTGTCCGTACATCCCACACAACACCGGTGCTAATGTTTCTTTTTTTAACCTTAGTAATATGAACCAGAAAATGAAAGAGCACTCGGGTTGGAAAATCCACTAACATATTTCTTGGACAGAGCTTTCGGTAAATGGAAAACTTTTGAATTATCCATCTATTTTCCGTATTGGCAGTCATGATTACAGTATGGGCCTGTTGCTGTATTCCTTTGATTAGAAATCTGTGTGAGAGAACTATCAGCGCCGCCATTCAGAGTAAACTGTCGGGTCCACCGTCATATTCAGGGGCCAAGTTACATGCTTTACTCGCGGAACCAGAGGACGAGGAAGTCTCTGTGTCGGATTCTGAATCCAAATATATTGAGGTGGAATGTTTAGATTAATCACGGTACTTTGATGAAAAGTGTTTAGCTAAAACATGAAGGTTTATTATGATAAACAGGAGGAAAATGTTAAAGAATTTATGTTGCTTTTATAGTCTTGTCACAATAAACATATAATCATGACTACTGCAGCTCACAAAAAGCTTATCTCACATGCAAACTGATATCACTCATACAGAAAATCAGTTCTATCTGGCTGCGTCCAGCAGCAAAAAGAACCAACTGTTTGTGTCTGAAGTTTGTAATCATCTGAGCTATGGAATAAAAAGCCAGCAAGGCGAGAGGTACAACAGTGGTTTGGGACGGGCCATGAGAAGCGCCTCCACTCCTTGCTGGTGGTAAAAACTGTTGTTATTCTAACACTTTGAAAATCCCTGACACTGTCCCACGTCAGGGTCTGTCATCATCACAGACAACATCGTCGTGGCGCACTTGAGAGCGCTATGCGAGGAGGGACAAGATCAGGAATAAATCCGCCTGGCCATGGTTAATTAATGCCTCAGCGAGGATAAGCCTGAATAAACCATGACATAAAACAGTCAAACCGAGAAGACATTTAAAAACTGCGTAGCTGATCCTGAGAGCCAATAGGTTAAAAGGGAGAGCAACATCGCTGCTCCATAACGAAGTCTCAGCTGTCAAGAATGTGTCCATGTATACAAAGTGAGAAATTTGATGGCAACGCATGCAGGAAATAAACACTAGAGACACTGAGCAAAATTCCTGCGTGAACAATTCAAAGTACACATGTACCTGCGTATAACGTATCAGGGAATCACCCAGGCAGACATGCCCTTCCGTCATGACGTACACTTGAGCGTGAGGAACGACGAGGGGTGACTGTTGGCCTAGGATCACAGCTGCCTGACCCCGCGTGCCGTTTGCAGTGGATCCTGGCATCGTCTTGTCAGTTTATGAATGGCGACAGCGATGATATGTCGGAATTAACCAGAAGATGTGAATGAAAAGTCGATCGGAAAAGACCATTTTAACACTTTGCAGCGGCCATTAGATCCTGCAGGTTAAAATGGAGAGCGACATTGCTACTCCACAAATCTCTGCCAAGCTGTTGCCGTCAGGGGCGTGTGTGCGCAAAGTGTATAGCAGCGTAATGCTGATGCAGGAAATAACCACTGAACACACTGAGCGATGTTCCTGCTTGCAAACAAGTTCACGTTTACTTGCCACTCGTCGTGGCGCCCACTTGAGAGTGACATGCGACAAAGCGATGAGACATGACGGTTCGCCTAATCCACCCTCATTAAAGCATGTGGATGACCGTTTTCCTTCAACTGAGAAAAATCTCTAAACTTAGGAAAATGTTGTCGGAACATGATCTGGATCTTATAATCCATGCGTTTGTTTCTTCTCGTCTGGACTATTGTAACAGTTTGTTTTCATGTCTTAACAAGAAAGATCTGTCTCGCCTGCAGTTGATTCAGAACTCTTAAGCGCAAATTCTAACCCGCTCAAGTAGAAGAACTCGCATTTCTCTGATCCTTAAAACTCTTCACTGGCTTCCAGTTTCTTTTAGGATCAACTTTAAAATTCTGGTTCTTACTTTCAGATCTATTCATGGTCAGGCTCCTCCTTACATCACTGATCTGATCCAGCCTTACACCCCAGCTCGGGCTCTGAGGTCTGTGGATCAGAATCTACTGATGGTTCCACGCACACGGCTCAGGACCAGAGGAGAGAAATCTTTTCAGGCTGTTGCTCCTAAGCTTTGGAACAATCTTCCTCTCTCTTTTCGCTTGATGGATCTACTGACTCCTTTAAGAAACATCTTAAGACGTTTCTATTTGTTCAGGCTTTTACTTGATTTTCTGGAACTCCTGTGCTGTGTCTCAAATCGCATACTAATCTTAGTATGCTAGAAGTTAGTATGCATCAGTTTAGTATGCATACTAACTAGTACGCAAATTCTCCGCAGATAGTATGTCTCAAATCAAACCCTGAAGCTACACACTAACCGGAAATCACATGACAGCTTCTTCTTCTACTTCTATTTAACGATGTTTCAAGCAGCTGTTTGAACGCTATCGCCGACACCTGCTGGCAGCACGTATTGCAACTTTAGAAAAAGAAATAAAGAAAAAATATGAGAATCTAAACAATCGTGAGATATTTAAGATGGTATCAGCAGCGAAGACGTGTTTATCCTTCTACTGCTGCTGAAAATACACATTTAAGTATATGCATATATATGCATTTATATATGACGTAACTTCCGTTTAAAACGTCACTAAAATGGCGGCTGTTTAGTATGGTTAGTGTCCATCGAACCATGCTAGTTTTGTGGGCGTGTTAGTATGCCAATTTAGTATGCATGGCGCACTAAATTTCGCATACTAAGAATTGAGACACACTAACGTACTAAAAATACTAACTTTTAGTACGCTAGTATGCGATTTGAGACACAGCACTGTTGTGTTCTCCATTTTTATCTCGATCTTTAAAATATATACTTTATTGAATATTTTGATTGTTTAAGCGCTTTGTGACCCTGGTCTAGAAAAGCGCTATACAAATAAGAATTACTTACTTACAAGGGGACTGACACAGATTTGTCGGTATCCAAACACAACAGCAATGAAGGTCTGAATGAACAGAGCAAGCGCATGTAACAGTCGTGCACTGAAGTGTGATAACGGCCAGCAGGTGGAAAGGAGACTCAAGCGAGCACATGTCAAACACACGCTAATTCGCCGTCTCAACTGCGGGGTGTCCGTGCTCACAGAGATGCTGGAGCTGTGGTAGTCTGTGACAGCAGCGTAAAAAGAAAAATAGGAAAAGTGTGTGAGTGTGTCTGTCACAGGGAGTCGTCAACCATCAAGAGATGAAGACGACTCGTGTCCTAATCCAAGGAACACAAGAGACACAGTCTACACTCATGTGGATCCAATGACACCTATGCTGTGTCTCAAATCGCATACTTCTCTTAGTATACTAGAAGTTAGTATGCATCAGGATAGTGTACATACTAACTAGTAACTAATTCTCCACAGATTGTATGTCTCAAATCAAACTCTGCTGCTACACACTAACAGGAAATGACGCGACAGCTTCTTCTTCTACTACTATTTAACGATGATTTCAACCAGCTGTAGGAACACTAGCGACACCTGCTGGCAGCAAGTTTTGCAAGTTTGGAAAAAGAAATAAAGAAAAAATATGAGAATCGAAATATTTGCGAGATATTTCAGCTGCGAAGACGTGTCATCCTTCTACTGATGCTGAAAATGCACCTGTAAGTATATATAATATAATATATATATATATGCATATATATGACGTAACTTCCGTTTAAAACGTCACTAAGATGGAGCCGTTTAGGGTATACTAACTTTGAGTACGCTAGTATGCGATTTGAGACACAGCACTGCACTCACTGCGGCCCTTTGTGGAACACTTTGGACATTAGCATCGTTGTTAGCAAAATTGTTAGCTGTTAAGCATGCTAATCTTGGAACCTAATATTACCGAAACTTTGAGAAACAAATACTATTTAATTAAACAATTCAAAAGAAACTCAATTAAAGTTATTCATACAGTTCTTAATCCCTCAAAATACATCACAAAGTACTTCCATGCGAGACGTTTTTACTTCCATTTAAAAAAAAAAAAAAATTAGAAAAAAGAATCACATTAAAACAAATTTGGATTTTGAATTAAAAATTGTCGATTAAAAAATGAACATTAAACATTAAGACTGTATCAGTTTGAAGAAAGCTAAACTAGATTGGTGGACGTCGAGGGGGCAGCGGTCAGCACCACGTTCTCCAGCGTCACGTCACTGCCGATGTAGCGCGTCAATCTGCCGCTGAATCCTCGTCTCTGCAGGAAGTCCAGCCTTCCACTGTCGATCAGAAGTTTACACAGTCGACCCACCAGGTGGCGCTCTCCTGCAGACAGAAACCTGCAGACCAACACAAGAGGGACATTACAGACGAGCAGTATTTGGATGTTTTTAAGTGTCTTTTTGGACGAAGATGAAGACGAAGACAACTGAGCTCCAGTCGCTACATTAAAATGAACAAACGTTTTCGTCTATAACTCTTAAAAGAACAGATCACTCGACATGAGAGTAGAACGTTTTGGGTTGAACTGTCACTTTAAGAAGAGAGACATGTCTCACCCGTTGACGGCGTCTCTCTTCTCCACCGACTCGTGCTCCTCGTCTCTGGTCCCCCTCAGTCCACACGTGGCCCAGCTGGACATCCTGCTGAAGGCCTGGAACTCTGCTGCTCCCAGACCTCGCTGCAGGAAGAACCTCTGACCCACGTAGTGACGCCACTCGCAGCGGTGATGACAGCACAGCGCCACTGCCAGGCCGAGCACGGGAGCAGCATCGGGCGACTCCGGGTCGGTTCTGAGTCTCTTCAGAGGAGGATTTTCTGTGAGTCGAAGTGTCTCCAGCAAACAACGCAGTGAAAGATCTGAGGAGGAGAAAAGACAAGACTGACACACCAAAGATGAGTCTCTCCATCCATCCCTCAATCCCTCTTCTTCACTTCTTATTGTCTTACTCACCCTTACACTTTCCTGCCCTCTTTCATTAACTCAATATTATATTAGATAGTTTAATTCAAATGTATTAATCCCTCTGGAGGTCTCCTTCAGGAAATAGTTTTTCCAGCTCACAGGAACACAGACGATAGATTCATAAAACAAGAACAAAGTGCAATACAAAGAAACTGCAAATGAAAAGATAAAGAACATAGATCAAAGAAAAGGATACAAAAATTAACATGGAATATCATCTTTTCACTTCTGCCCCAAACTCAGAATTAAACATCTAATAACACGAGGAATGAATGAGTCCCTGAGTCTATTAGTGTTGCATTATGGGAGGAGCATCCGTGCTGCATCTGCTTCTCTGTTCACTCAGGTGAGATCGGCCATTATCCGGGTCTGCCAGGCAGCGGGTGGATCTGCTCCTAGCGGACTAGAGACACATTCCGCTGGGTGTTGCAGCAGAAGACATCTGCTCAGCTGCTTCTTGGGCGTCCACCTCAACCTTTGCCTCCTCAATGTGGCAACAGAATCACTAGCTCTCACCGTTTCTCAGAGACGAGCATAAACCAATAGCAAAGCTGTTAGAGGGCTTCGCAACAATCGTAGAGGCTGAGATTATGAGATATACAACTCAGGTTTTCCTTTCACAGCTTTTCTTTCTCCATCTTCCCTCAAGTCTTCACACACTGTCCTTGTTTCAACCCACTGCTCACTCGCTACTTAACTTTCTCCCTCCGTAATTCTCAATACCTCACTTTCTTCTGCACACCTCCGTCTCCGTTTCACTCGTCCTTCCATTTCTCTCCATGTTCTGAATTCAACGTTTGCACTTTCTTACATGAAACTATCTGACTCATGATGGATGTATTTCTCATGATCGTACCTGTCGCTGCGCCGCAAAGATGTTTACCGACGCCCACTAGTGGCAGCTGCTGGTCAAGTTGCGGTACTTTACCTGCACACAAAACAAGTCACATGACGGACAGTTTTTGAAAGTTGTCGAAGCCTTTGTTCAGAATATCAACATGCTGTCGAAGCAAACACTAGTTTTTAGGGCTGTGTATTGTAAAGCATCAGTCGATACGATACGTATCAAGATAAATGTGTGACGATACGATATACATCGTGATACTGTAGTAGCAACAATATATTGTTTCTTTTAAAGAAACTACACTTTTTCTGGGTTTTACAACAAATAATTAGCAAATACTTTCTCTGATCAAATGTGTAAGTGTTTGTAGGAAAGTGTTTCTCAAAATATGAACAACAAATGTAAACTTATAATAACAATGAAGTACATTAACACAAACAACCTGGAGCAACATGTAATATCCAGTATCTGTCTTTAATTTAACTTTAAACTTTGTTTTAAAGACAAAATGAGTCCAAACATCAGCTTTAAAAGCGGCTGGTACTGTTGCTTAACTGTTGTAAACGTGTGAAATGATTTGCAAATATATACGTGTATCTTTACAGAAATCCACAAATACGTACCTCGATTTACGAACGTGTAACTCGAATAACGTGTCAGTTAGATTAATTATGCTCAAATGTCCCGGACATGACATGGTAAAAAAAAAAAAGACAGATTTGTGGCCAGGAAATATTGAGTCTTAAATCTTTTAGTCCATTTATGGTATTTTACCCTATTTATACCATCAGTCTGATCATCGCTACACTTCACCTCAACATCCCGGGTCCGTTCAGTTCTTGTCATTTTTACGTGATTGTTTATTAAATCTTATAGCGGTGTAGAGAATTAAATATTCAGGTATAAGTCTCAATCGGAGACTTTTGTGTGACAAATGTTGTAATCTTTCACCGAATACAAAGTAATATCTCTCTTCTAGTCCAACAAATGGCAGTAATACTAGGAGAGTACATTCTTTAGAATAAACTCTCTGGTGTCAATAATGTGAGATTGTAAATAATGTCTAAACAAAAATGTCCGTTATTGAGACGAATACCTTGATATTCTTTACACTACAAGATTTTAAAATCACGTTAAAATAAAAAGGACTAGCCGGGTCACGAAGTGTAGCGATGAACAGACTGATGATATAAATAGGGTAAAATGCCAAAAATGGACTAAAAGATTTGGATTAATTCCTGATACCATAAGATCATTATTTCGTGGCCAAAAATCAATATTTCCTGGCCACAAATAATTTTTTTTACCATGTCATGTCCAGGACTCAATCCATGTCAACTCCATCCAGCTGCATGGAGGCGTTCCCGCCTCCTACTGGCGGGACGACGCATCGCAGCCGAGGCATTCGTTTACAGATCCTGCAGTTTTTTCCGTTTTGTTTTTTTGTTTTTTTTAAAACAACAGTATTAGCCCCATATACTGGACTCCGGAGTATCCCTTCTTTTCCGCTCATCGCTGCCATTTCAACAGTTTTGTTGTTTCTTTGCCACGGAGAAAATGACGAATGTCGCCAACTAGTGGCCGGAGGTTTAACTGCAGCACACAAATAAATAAACGCAGAGAAATCTTAAAAATAAAACATCGAATGATTGTCTTTTCATACAAACATTATGGAAATATAAACCATAAAATAACTTTGAATTAAAGTAAAATGTTATGTCAAAGGTGAATTAAATAAAGAAATTCTTACAATATCAGGAATAAAAACATTGCGATATATCGTCAATATTTTCTTACACCCCTGCTAGTTTGGTCTAGTTTTTTCTGAACTTGAAGGTCATAGAAATAATTTAGAAAATAAATGGGATATTTTTTTTAATTCTTGGAGACTTTTAACTTTTTGTGTTATCTGAGGGTCAAGTTGACCCGAAACCCAAGAAATAAACCTGTTATCTAGTGAAAGAATGTTTCTATATGAAGGTCGGTGAATATAATGCCCACACAACAGCTCCATGTGTCCAGAAGTTCCTGGAGATGTTCAACAACTCACTCAGGTCCAGGTGTTGAATATCAACTTGCAGCCTCTCAAACTGAACTCCGGCGTCCTGATGTTTCCCGTCCACCTGGTGAGAAGATCAACGACTGGTGGTTCTATGAGCCGATGGAGAGGAGACTCTGGTCGCACTGACCTTGAAGCGGGTGCTGCTGCGCTCAACCAGTAAGAACTGGAGTCGATCACCGCCTCGGGGTTCCTCTGTCGGGTCGCAGGTCCGGCTGGTCTTCAGGGCCTCGTGGATCCAGTGCGACAGTTTCCCGCGACCTGCTCCGAATTCCACGAAACAGCGTCCTCGGCCCAGAAGCCCGAGCTCGTCCATGTGGGCCAGCAGAGACGACTGAGGGGGTGTTACGAGTTTTGGAAGATTCTGGGTGTGATCACTACCTGCTGCTTGAGGTGTTTGTGTGCAGACTCTCCATTTTTGGGGTTGTTGAGCTCCTCTTCGAAGACGGGGTGAGACAGGCAACGCTCATCCAGGTCGGACTCTAGTCCTGCACGGATGAACGACAAGGATTGGAGTCTTTCTCTCCAAGATGCAGTAAGTTCATCATCATGACCATGTTTTCAACTTATTACTTTATAAAGTTGCTCTGAAATCTGGGCGAACGAGAGGTTACGAGAGTCCATTATGACGTAATAATGGCTTCACTCCTCCTCCAGCTGTAATCACGCCCTGCTTTGTTTATACAACGAGTCCCTCGGAGGAGCAGACTTCTGGGATTAATGACGCGTGGTGACAAACCTCCATGTTTGACCAATCACAGCCGAGTGGGTGTGGTTATGGTCAACAAGATTTCATCTGCAGAAAGTGTTTTCAGTGGGCGGAGCTTAAGATAATTTTCTAATGTCAATATTTCAATGAAAAGAGAGTTTTGTACAAACACACACTGATGATACAATAGAGTCACACATCACAACAACACACACACACACTGATGATACAATAGAGTCACACATGACAACACACACACTGATGATACAATAGAGTCACACATCACAACAACACACACACACTGATGATACAATAGAGTCACACTCATCACAACAACACACACACACACTGATGATACAATAGAGTCACACATGACAACACACACACACTGATGATACAATAGAGTCACACATCACAACAACACACACATACACTGATGATACAATAGAGTCACACATCACAACAACACACACACACACTGATGATACAATAGAGTCACACATGACAACACACACACACTAATGATACAATAGAGTCACACATCACAGCAACACACACTGATGATACCATATAATCACACATCACAACAGACACACACACACACACACTGATGATACAATAGAGTCACACATCACAACAACACACACACACACACTGATGATACAATAGAGTCACACATCACAACAGACACGCACACACTGATGATACAATAGAGTCACACATCACAACAACACACACACACACACACTGATGATTCAATAGTCACACATGACAACACACACACTGATGATACAATAGAGTCACACATCACAACAACACACAGTGATGATACAATAGAGTCACACATTACAACAACACACACACACTGATGATACAATAGAGTCACACATCACAACAACACACACTGATGATACCATAGAATCACAACAGACACACACACACACACTGATGATACAATAGAGTCACACATCACAACAGACACACACACTGATGATACAATAGAGTCACACATCACAACAACACACACACACACACTGATGATACAATAGAGTCACACATCACAACAGACACGCACACACTGATGATACAATAGAGTCACACATCACAACAACACACACACACACACTGATGATTCAATAGAGTCACACATGACAACACACACACACTGATGATACAATAGAGTCACACATCACAACACACACGCACTGATGATACAATAGAGTCACACATCACAACAACACACACACACACACACTGATGATTCAATAGTCACACATGACAACACACACACACTGATGATACAATAGAGTCACACATCACAACAACACACACTGATGATACCATAGAATCACAACAGACACACACACACACACTGATGATACAATAGAGTCACACATCACAACAGACACACACACACTGATGATACAATAGAGTCACACATCACAACAACACACACACACACACACACTGATGATACAATAGAGTCACACATCACAACAGACACACATACACTGATGATACAATAGAGTCACACATCACAACAGACACACACACACTGATGATACAATAGAGTCACACATCACAACAGACACACACACACGTGAGTCGGACTTAGTATTTAGTTTATAATTATCAACATTATATTATTTGTCACTCATGTCATCTTTCTCTTTAAATAGCTTCTATGACAATGGCGCCCCCTTGCGATAAAACCCATGGTTACACAAACAAACTAAACCCCGATTAATATCTAATATTAATTGTCTTTTAATATCAGCAGCTGAGCTAAGAAAGACGTTTGTTCATTTTAATGTAGCGACAGGGTTTGCTCTCTGCGTGAACCATCCATACAAAGGTGACAGAAAGGTGGTCTCACCCTCCACGGCTCTCCTGAGTTTGTCGACGAGACCCTGGAGCTCGGACCTGCTGCGCTCCGACAGACTGACCTGGACACACCTGAGTCAGCAACACACCTGGGGCAGCAACACACCTGGGGCAGCATCAGCGCGAGTACCTGGGCGTCGTCGTGTGCTTCGGCCGAGCCAGCATTGATGTCTTTCACGTAATAAACCTGACAACACAATACACTTTTACGCACACACTCAAACACAACACACGTGTGTGTGTCGCATGAACATCATTTACTATGTTTGTGTTCTATATGATGTTTCATGATTTGTTATCACTTATACCTGCTTTAATAATGTGTGTAACTTTGGGTTTGCTTATTGAGTTTTGTATTAAAGTGTATCACTGTTTGTTTTGTGTCTATACTTTTGTCTTGAGGTTTAATTACAATACTGTGTGTTTATCTGTATTTCTAAAGGGATTTGTGTATTTGTGCGTGCCTGGTGGTTGTGTACATCACCATGAGTTTGTGTATATTTTTGTGAATACAAATGATCCAACTGTGAATGTATTTGTGTTTATGTAACATGGGTAATATTTTTGTATTTGTATTCATGTCACATCAGTTAAAATGTGTGTATTTGTGTTCATGTAATATCTGTAAAATTTGTGTTCATGTAACATCAGTAACATTTGTGTATTTCTGTTCATGTAACATCATTAAACCTGTTGTTCATGTAATATCAGTAACGTTTGTGTATTTGTGTTCATGTAAAAACAGTAATATTTGTGTTCATGTAACATCAGTAAACTTTGTGTATTTGTGTTGATGTAACATCACTAGAATGTGTGTATTTGTGTTGATGTAACGTCACTAGAATGTGTGTATTTGTGTCCATGTAACATCAGTAGAATGTGTCTATTTGTGTTCATGTAACATCAGTAGAATGTGTGTATTTGTGTTCATATAACATCACTAGAATGTGTGTATTTGTGTTCATATAACATCACTAGAATGTGTGTATTTGTGTTCATGTAACGTCAGTAAAATGTGTGCATTTGTGTTGATGTAACATCACTAGAATGTGTGTATTTGTGTTGATGTAACGTCACTAGAATGTGTGTATTTGTGTCCATGTAACATCAGTAGAATGTGTGTATTTGTGTTCATGTAACATCAGTAGAATGTGTGTATTTGTGTTCATATAACATCACTAGAATGTGTGTATTTGTGTTCATATAACATCACTAGAATGTGTGTATTTGTGTTCATGTAACGTCAGTAAAATGTGTGCATTTGTGTTGATGTAACATCAGTAGAATGTGTGTATTTGTGTTCATATAACATCACTAGAATGTTTGTATTTGTGTTCACATAGCATCACTAGAATGTGTGTATTTGTGTTCATGTAACGTCAGTAAAATGTGTGTATTTGTGTTCATGTAACATCACTAGAATGTGTGTATTTGTGTTGATGTAACATCACTAGAATGTGTGTATTTGTGTTGATGTAACGTCACTAGAATGTGTGTATTTGTGTTGATGTAACATCACTAGAATGTGTGTATTTGTGTTGATGTAACGTCACTAGAATGTGTGTATTTGTGTCCATGTAACATCAGTAGAATGTGTGTATTTGTGTTCATGTAACATCAGTAGAATGTGTGTATTTGTGTTCATATAACATCACTAGAATGTGTGTATTTGTGTTCATATAACATCACTAGAATGTGTGTATTTGTGTTCACATAACATCAGTAGAATGTGTGTATTTGTGTTCATATAACATCACTAGAATGTGTGTATTTGTGTTCATATAACATCACTAGAATGTGTGTATTTGTGTTCATGTAACGTCAGTAAAATGTGTGCATTTGTGTTGATGTAACATCACTAGAATGTGTGTATTTGTGTTGATGTAACGTCACTAGAATGTGTGTATTTGTGTCCATGTAACATCAGTAGAATGTGTGTATTTGTGTTCATGTAACATCAGTAGAATGTGTGTATTTGTGTTCATATAACATCACTAGAATGTGTGTATTTGTGTTCATATAACATCACTAGAATGTGTGTATTTGTGTTCATGTAACGTCAGTAAAATGTGTGCATTTGTGTTGATGTAACATCAGTAGAATGTGTGTATTTGTGTTCATATAACATCACTAGAATGTTTGTATTTGTGTTCACATAGCATCACTAGAATGTGTGTATTTGTGTTCATGTAACGTCAGTAAAATGTGTGCATTTGTGTTGATGTAACATCAGTAGAATGTGTGTATTTGTGTTCATATAACATCATTAGAATGTTTGTATTTGTGTTCACATAGCATCACTAGAATGTGTGTATTTGTGTTCATGTAACGTCAGTAAAATGTGTGTATTTGTGTTCATGTAACATCAGTGTGTGTCTGTGTGTAACATCAGTGACGTTGGACTCACAGGTTGTGGTTTCTCTCTGGAGTTACATTTCTTCAGATGCTTCTGCAGTTTGTCTTCACACACGGTGCTGCAGAGAACAACACGAGTCATGAGCAACACAACAACACAACAACACAACAACACAACAACACAACAGTTGAATCTTCGACTCACTGTTTCGGGTCCAGCGGACACACGATCCTCCTGACGCTGCTGTTTTCATCCTGGAACCACCAGAAAAAAAGTAGTTTTCGACCCGAAATCAACATCTCGGTAAAAATAAAACATTTGTTTTAGTCCAATATAAATGTATATATAATATAAATACATGTGTCCACGCTTCACATTATTGTCGTTAACTGTCTTTATATGAAGACAAATACTTCACTTTATCTACCGGTTCTGTTTACATCGAGCACAAGTGAAGAACTCTTTGAAAACTGAACTGACAACCGTCGAGCTGCTCAGAGGAAACATCTTCACCATCGTCGCATGTTCTCCGCAGAACTTCTTGTCTCTAGCGGCCACCATTTTACAGAAACGTTTCTTTTTCTCCACGAAGAAGGAACATCTTCCTGGGGTCGGAGCCGCCATGCTGGCCGTAGTGGTGCGTTCAAGGCCCGAATAAACTGTGGGAAAATAGACAGAATTTTGTTAACAGTATATATGGTTTAAAAAAAAGATTTTCATACGTACAAAAATCCCTTTAAAATAAACTATTTCTTCTCCTTCTTCACCTTCACCTTTCAACAATGGTTCGATTTAGAAAAAAAGGAAATCAAAACAAGTTACTTAAATAAATAAGTAAATGTTTCATAAAAAAAAGTTGTCTCCTATAAAAAAGTAATCTATGAAGTTACTTCAATACAAATATATATTTTCAAATTTGAATAAATTGCTTCAGACATAAAAAAGGTTTATTAAAAAAATTGCTTCAATGAAAAAAAAATAATAACAATTTTTAAGTTGCTCAAATAATAAAAATAGATAATCTATTAAAAATTAAGTTGTTCAAATTTAAAAATTAAGGAAATCTAAACAAGTTACTTAAATTAAAAATATGTTTTATTAAAAAAAAGTTGCCTCTACTAAAAAAGTAAACTAAAAAGTTACTACGTTATTACTTAAAAATATATCAATTTTATTTTTAAAAAGTTTATTAAAAAAAGCTGCTTGACTGAAAATTGAATAACATTTTTTTTATAAGTTGCTTTAATATTAAAAATAGATCATCTATTAAAAATCAAGTTGTTAAAATTTACAAAAAAAGGAAAACGACACAAGTTACTTAAATTTTTAAAAAAAAGTTTCATCAGTCAAAAGAAAATTTATCGAGAAAACATGCTTCTATGAAAGAAAATTGAATAAAAATAATAATGATAAAAAAAATTAAGTTGTTAAAATTTACAAAAAAGGAAATCAAAAAAGTGACTTAAATAAATTAAAAATGTTTCATTATAAAAAAAAGTTGCCTTCACTAAAAAAGTAAATTAAAAAATTACTTCAATAAAAATATATATTTTCAACTTTGAATAAGTTGCTTCAAAGAAAAAAAAGATGTATTTAATAAAGTTGCTTCAATCAAAAGAAAATATTCCGTGAAAAAAAAGTTACTTTAATGAAAGAAAATTTAATTAAAATTATTTAAAAATTAAAGTTGCTTTAATAATAAAAATAGATAATCTATTAAAATATAACTTTGTTTGAATTTACTAAAAAAGGAAATCAAAACAAGAAAATGTTTAATTTCAATTTTGAATTAGTTGAAAAAAATAAAAAAAATAAAAAAAATTAAAAGAATATATATTTCGAGAAAAAAAAGTTGCTTTAATAAAAAAAAAGAAAGAAAGAAAGAAAAATATCTTCGATTGACAACATGTTTTAGTCGTTTCTTGGATAATTGCTTCAGACATAAAAAAGATTTATTAAAAAAAGTTGCTTCAATGAAACAAAAATTAATAACTTTTTTTTTTAAGTTGCTTTAATAATAAAAATAGATCACCTATTAAAAATTAAGATTTTAAAATTTACAAAAAAAAAGGAAATCGACAAAAGTTACTTGAATTTAAAAACAAAGTAATTAAAAAAGGTGCCTCTACTAAAAAAGTAAACTAAAAAGTTACTTCAAAATATATATTGTGAATTTTGAATAAATTGCTTCAGACAAAAAAGTAGTTTATTTAAAAAAGTTGCTTCAATCAAAAGAATTTATAGAGAATAAATGCTTCTATGAAAGAAAATTGAATAAAAATAATAATGATAAAAAGTTGCTTAATAATAAGAAAGATCATTTAATAAAAATTAAGTTGTTAAAATGTACAAAAAAAGGAAATCAAAACAAGTTACTAAAAATAAATTAAAAATGTTTCATTAAAAAAAAGTTAATAAAAAACGTTACTTAAAAAGTTGCTTCAATCAAAAGAAAATATTTCGTGAAAGAAAAGTTACTTCAATGAAAGAAAATGTAATAATAAAAACAGATAATCTATTAAAAATTAACTTTCTTTGAATTTACAAAAAAAGGAAATCAAAACAAGTTACTTAATAAAGAAAATGTTTAATTTAAATTTTGAATTAGTTGCAAAAAAGGTTTATTAAAATATATATATATTTCGAGAAAAAAAAAGTTGCTCTAATGAAAAAAAAAAAGCAAGACAGAAAAATATCTTCGATTGACAATATGTTTTTATTAAGTCGTTTCTTAGATAACCACTAACTAATGACACCAAAATTAAAAATAAAATAAAAGTCAAATCGTTTCAATTTTGCCAAAATGCCTTTTTTTTTCCTCGAACCGCGTATTGAACGCAGCACGCAACACGTGGCTACTCTACCTTCTCTCTGGTTGGTCGAGCTACGCGTCAATCATCGACATATCCAACCCTTTTCTGTGAGCGCGCGTTGGCGTCCGCGTGAGCGTGTGTTCATGATGGCGACAGAGCGGGGCGGAGGTCCCGGTTCT
The DNA here is from genome assembly GCF_982586985.1 of Callionymus lyra. NCBI lineage: Eukaryota > Metazoa > Chordata > Actinopteri > Syngnathiformes > Callionymidae > Callionymus > Callionymus lyra. The sequence goes on from NC_141819.1 coordinate 6,858,935, forward strand.
TCTCCCGGTTCTTCGGCGGGTTCTCGACAGGACGCGGCGGATTATTCTCTGCTGGTCGTGGTCGGTTCTGTTCGCGCCGCGGGTCTCCTCGAGCGGCTCCTGCGACACATCGAACGCGGTGAGTTCTCTCCAAGTCCTGCGACATTACGGTCGCTCAGGTCCGCAGGTCCTTTCACAATAAAACCGGTACTTCTGCGGTCGCTGCGGTTTTTCTTAGGAAAGTATCTCTTATCTATTGGTTTTTAACTTGTTATTTGACTCTTTTAAGTTGGATTTTTCAGCCAAACCGTTCATCCAGGACACGTTTCACGTCTTCTTGAAGAAGCTTTCGATTGACATGTGACTTGTTTGAGTAACAAAAGTTGGTTTTAAAAAACTTTTTATCGTCACCGGATGTTTGTCTCCATCTGTCGAGCCTCTGGTTATATTTAGCCCTGATATCAGCGAGGACTTCCTGTCCAGCTGTCGCCCCTCGATCCTTTTCAACCAGCTTTCACAGCGACATATCTCCTTTATTCAACCAATTTACACGATTTCCTCAACGTTTCTTTCTGAAGGGAACTATTCAAACTTTTATTTATAGTCATCGCTCGGTAGGGGGGATTACTTTGAAAAAAGTCCCCTCACCGGAAGTGAGGCCCCACGTTGTAGCTTGATAGGTCGAAGCGAAAGTAGGTTACAGTGGAAAGACGTTATTAAAGTTTAATAAAGTAGCAAAGAAGCGAGTATTTCGCCTAAAAAATAACTAAATACAACCAGCTTTAAATCAGAAAAACTCTTTAATATAGCATGCATGGTTTGTTGTTAAGCTTTAAGATAAAATACTGTTTTTAAACCATGTTTTTAACACAAAAAGTATCAGCTATTACTCTGGTTTACTCATGTGAAAACAGCTTTTCGTCCCCTTGACAGATGGTAAACTGAATATTTTATGGTTGTTTGTCGGATTAAACGAGACACTTGATCATGTCATGTGTTGTTTACAAGACCGAATGTGTTCACTATTCTATTAATATTAGGAATAAGAGCAGAAATTAATTCTCCTCCGGACAACGACGAAGATATTTAACAAATAAAAGTGGATCTTATACATCATATTGACATCAAAATACACAACTTAATATTATATATGTTTTTAATAACAAACTACAGTAATCCCTCAAATATTCCAGGGTTTATGTTCCAAACTACACAATACTTGTATATTTTGATCTAGGATAGTGCCGGAGAAATATTTGTTTAAAACACATGAAATGGTAATAAAAAGCTAAACCTTGCGTTTTTAAATGCTGGTCAAAGAAATGAAACTATGACTGATTCTTCTTCAGGTGCAGTTATACGTTAACTCTTATCTTCCATTTATAATTCTATTCATAACTAGGTAATTATGAAAATGATTTTCATAAACTATTCCTTAATAAATCCAAAATGATCTATGATTGGTTGATGTCGTGAGGTGACCATGACTTTGCGCCGCAAGTTGTAAAGCGATTGACTTCCTGTTAGGAGTGCAATGATACAATATATAGTGATACTGTAGTAACAAGGATATATGTGTAGTATTGTTCAAGTACTTGAATCTGGTGTTGTGATAGTGTAGTAACAAGTATATATGTGTAGTATTGTCCAGTACTTAACTCTGGTGTTGTGATAGTGTAGTAACAAGTATATATGTGTAGTATTGTCCAGTACTTGACTCTGGTGTTGTGATAGTGTAGTAACAAGTATATATGTGTAGTATTGTCCAGTACTTGACTCTGGTGTTGTGATAGTGTAGTAACAAGTATATATGTGTAGTATTGCCCAGTACTTGACTCTGGTGTTGTGATAGTGTAGTAACACGTATATATGTGTAGTATGTAGTATTGTGGAGTACTTGACTCTGGTGTTGTGATAGTGTAGTAACGAGGATTTATGTGTAATATTGTCCAGTACTTGACTCTGGTGTTGTGATAGTGTAGTAACGAGGATTTATGTGTAGTATTGTCCAGTACTTGACTCGTGTTGTTATAGTGTAGTAACAAGGATATATGTGTAGTATTGTCCAGTACTTGACTCTGGTGTTGTGATAGTGTAGTAACGAGGATTTATGTGTAGTATTGTCCAGTACTTGACTCTGGTGTTGTGATAGTGTAGTAACAAGTATATATGTGTAGTATTGTCCAGTACTTGACTCTGGTGTTGTGATACTGTAGTAACAAGTATATATGTGTAGTATTGTCCAGTACTTGACTCTGGTGTTGTAGTATTTACAGACCACATGACTCTTGACGAAGTCGTAACTGCTTTCATTTGTTTTCAAACCAAAATATGTCCATACATCAGCTATAAAAGCTTCTGGAGTCACTGTATCCTCTTGTCCTCAGTCATCGCCGGGATTTCATTGTAGACAGATGGAGAAAAGAGTGAGGATATGGTGAAAGAAAAATTGAATGTGTATTGTAATAAAAATCACCCTTTATTGATATATAAAGCATAAAACCACCAGGATTTAAATGATGTAAACATTAATACACTGTATTGTAAAGGTTAAACGCTGCATTAATATTAATAAGTATCTATTTTCCTCACAGCCCCAGTCTTGTCTTCTATTAACGTTTCTATTTAGATACTTGCTCATTTATAAAAAATGATAAATAAACGCCAGAAATCTCTGATACATTTCGGACTTTAGTCTGGACGCTAGTGGCGAATCAAACTAAACAAGTTGTGTATTTTGGTGTAGTAGATTTATCAACAATTTGTTTATGCCTCGTACATTCTAAATGTATTTTCCAACAGTGGTTTTTATTTTATTATTTTTTTTAAACATAACACAGTTGAGAATAGAAGTCCTGTGCCGTCTTATGATGCTTCATACAGTCCATTCTAACACGTTAAGCACAAATTAAATTAACCTTAAAGTTAAACCTCAGCTGCCAGTTTAACTTCACAGATGCTTGTAAAGTGTCCTGATGTTTGGTGTGAGAACAAGAAGTATGTTTTCTGAATCGTTTCCCTTTAAAGGACTTTGACCCACAGACGGTTGTTCCCGCCTCACTGACCGGTTACATATTTATACATCAGAACATCGGCTTCCATTATATTATTGTTATTTCTCTTCTGCCGTTGATCGATCCGAAGCCTGGTACTCATGGAAGTATAGTCTTGTAGTGTTTCGTCTGCCACAAACATTCATAAAATATAGACTTATTTCATTTTTTATTGAACAATTCATCTCATGTCGAGGCTTCGATCCAAGATGGACGTTACAGTCGAGCAGTACAGGTCCTTCTCAAAAAATTAGCATATTGTGATAAAGTTGATTATTTTACATAATGTAATGATAATAATTGAACTTTCATTTATTTTAGATTCATTGCACACCAACTGAAATATTTCAGGTCTTTTGTTGTTTTAATACTGATGATTTTGGCATACAGCTCAAAAAAAATTAGCATATCATGAAAAGGTACTCTAAACGAGCTCTTAACCTAATCATCTGAATCAACTAATTAACTCTAAACACCTGCAAAAGATTCCTGAGGCTTTTAAAAACTCCTGTATATGCTGGCTACACACAGTGGCGCAACCGGTTACACACAGTTGCGCTATATAACCACTAGAGGGTTCTGTCTCAAACCCCTGCTAATCCCATCACTGCGAAGCCCTTCCAGTAGTTTCCAGACACAAAAGAATTGTTCTTCTAGTCCCCCTTAAATGGATCATAAACTCATAAATCACAGAACTTTTACGAGGATCCGTAGTACTACTCTGCAAGGCTGTATAGTATTACCCCACAAGGCTCCATAGTAGTATTCCACAAACATTCATAAAATATAGACTTATTTCATTTTTTATTGAACAATTCTTCTCATGTCGAGGCTTCGATCCAAGATGGACGTTACAGACGAGCAGTATGAAGGTATTTGGATGTTTTTAAGTGTATTTTTGGACGAAGGTGAAGACGAAGACAACTGAGCTCCAGTCGCTACATTAAAATGAACAAACATTTTGTCTATAACTCTGATAATAACTCCATACAGCTTGTCTGTAACGTCCCTCCTGTATTGAAGCCTCGGCAAGAGATATTGTCCTGAAAATACTTCAGTAGGTCTGTAGGTTTGATCCCAGTATCACAAGTATTTCCTCATTGAAACACATTGCAGGTGTCGGTGTTAATGTGCGAGAGTTACTCCGATGGCCTGGAATCTTCCGCTTAAAACAATCTTAAAAATATAGACTTGTTGAAGTTTTTAAGTGTCTTTTTGGGCGAAGATGAAGACGAAGACGAAAACCACTGAGCTCCAGTCGCTACATTAAAATGAACAAACATTTTTGTCTATAATTCGAAAAAGATCAGATTACTCTGAAAATAATCCCAACATTAGTCGACACGAGGAAGTAGAAAATGAGAGAAGTTTGAATTTTGGGGACGATCTATCACTTTAAAGTGGCTTGTCAATCAATTTCCCAAGGACTGAACTACATCAAAACTATAGAAGTGAACTTGTCGTGAAAACAACCTTCCGTCTCAATTCTTGAAAGGTGTCATCGAGCCGCTGAAGAGGAAGTGCCGCTTCATCACTTCCTCTCTGTGATGTCGTTGATGTGTCACAGCTGTGATGATGGACAGAACTGCAGACTCACACTTGCTTCTGAAATCTCAAATGTTTGTTGATCAACGAACGATGACGCGCTCTCGTCTTTTTTCTTTTTTTTTTTACGAAACCTTTTTTACTTGTAAATATTTAACTTTATCTCGTATAAATCACTCATCAACTAAGATTTATCAACAACAGAAGCTTCGGGAAGTTAAAGTGATACTTGACCAAACATCTCCCTCGTTTTCTACTGTCGTCCAATGTTGGATCATCTGTTCTTTTTAGAGTTATAGACAAACACGTTTGTTCATTTTAATGTAGCGACTGGAGCTCGGTTGTCTTCGTCTTCGTCCAAAAAGACACTTAAAAACATCCAAATACCTTCAAACTGCTCGACTGTAACGTCCCTCTTGCGTTGAAGCCTCGACGTGAGAAACTTCAATAAGTCTTTATTTTAAAAGTGTTATTGGTAGTTATGTTTAAAGAATGAAAAGCGATGTAAACAGGAAGTACTTCGGACAGATATGGCGAGCACTTCCAACGGAGCCGTCAATAAGAAAGTAAGAAAATGGTAGTTGCAAATATACAGAAACTTACAACCAAGTCGACGTCCTTTGAAGTGTACTTGTGTGGTGCGATATATTTATTAGTTGAATCGAATACTTGCATGATGGAGCGAAGAAGTTTTCAGGATGCTAGCTAGGCTAATGCTAACGTGTCGGGTGATGAGACGACAACGTTTTTTTTAAATGTTTTTGTTTGATCCTCCTTGTTATTTGTCCTTTACTTTAACTTCCATTAACATTTTAAGTCTTTACATACTTATTATTTTATAGAGAAAATTGAATTATTAAGATAAATCGACCTTTTCTGGAGTCTCTGAAAATATTGATCTGATCTGTATCTGAACCCCAAAAAACGTTTTACACTTTACACTCAAGTATTGAACCAGATTGTGACGTTAACTGAACATTTAAAGTTGACCTACTGGTCAGTTGTGGTGAGCAGCCCAGATATTATGTTTATTTTGTTCTCCTGGTCTTGTGCGTGAGTCGAGGGTGAAAATTGCAGGAGATCATCTGACCGACACAAGTCATGGCTAGTTTAGCCACAGTAGCTCCGTAGCATTTATATCACTTGCACAGATCATCGTCGTTGTGATGCGTCTTTGTTCACTTGTGTGTGTGTGTGTGTGTGTGAGTGTGTGAGTGTGTGTGTGTGTGTGTGTGTGTGTGTGTGTGTGTGTGTGTGCGACTGCCGTCACAGTCCCTCACGTCGCCTCAGGAATCGTACACATTCCTCATCGGACACAAGATCACGGTGCCATGATTTCATTCCTCTGATCGCATCATTGCTGGAGCTTTGTGACAAAGTCCAGTCTGGGTTTAGAACCTGTGCTGTGTCTCGAATCGCATACTAGCGTACTAAAAGTTAGTATTTTTAGTGCGTTAGTGCGTCTCAATTCTTAGTATGCGAAATCGAGTGCGCCATGCACACTAAATTGGCGTACTAACACGCCCACAAAACTGAGCATGGTTCGATGGACACTAACTACACTAAACAGCCGCCATCTTAGTGACGTTTTAAACGGAAGTTATGTCATATATAAATGCATATATATTAATATACTTACAGGAGCATTTTTCTGTGGGAGGATGAGACGTCTTCACTGCTGATACCAGCTTAAATATCTCGTGAATATTTAAATTCTCATATTTTTTCTTTATTTCTTTTTCCAAACTTGCAAAACGTGCTGCCAGCAGGTGTCGCTAGTGTTCCTACAGCTGGTTGAAACATCGTTAAATAGAAGTAGAAGAAGAAGCTGTCGCGTCATTTCCTGTTGGTGTGTAGCAGCAGAGTTTGATTTGAGACATACTATCTGTGGAGAATTTGCGTACTAGTTAGTACTTACACTAAACTGATGCATACTAACTACTAGTATACTAAGAGTAGTATGCGTTTTGAGACACAGCGCTGGTCTCGGCGGTAACAGTTTGTCAAACGAGCTCCTGCGATACGATGATGTTGATAAATAAATGAATCAAAGCCTCACTCGTCTGGTGAGTTCAACATAGTTGATGTCATTTTAGTTGGTCGTTCCACGTTTGAGTATCTACAAGAACTCCTGAACACTTCCCTGTTCTCGTCTCTACATGTGCAAATGTTTCACTGACGAACTGATTAAAGCGACTCACTCAGTTATCTTCTCAACTTTGAAATACTTGACGGTTTGTTTTCTCGTCTGATTCCCGGCGATTGATGTTTACACTTTCTTCACCAAGTGCAGTCGAGGCTTGTAATCGTTGCGCAACCGGTTAAACACAATTGCGCAACCAGCTACACACAGTTGCGCAACCGGCTACACACAGTTGTGCTATATAACCACTAGAGGGTTCTGTCTCAAACCCCTGCTAATCCCATCACTGCGAAGCCCTTCCAGTAGTTTCCAGACACAAATGAATTGTTCTTCTTGTCCCACTTAAATGGATCATAAACTCAACCCAGCGAGGCTCTGTAGTATTACCGAGCGAGGCTCTGTAGTATTACCCAGTGAGGCTCTGTAGTATTACCCAGCGAGGCTCTGTAGTATTACCGAGCGAGGCTCTGTAGTATTACCCAGCGAGGCTCTGTAGTATTACCGAGCGAGGCTCTGTAGTATTACCCAGTGAGGCTCTGTAGTATTACCCAGTGAGGCTCTGTAGTATTACCCAGTGAGGCTCTGTAGTATTACCCCAGTGAGGCTCTGTAGTATTAACGCAGCGAGGCTCTGTAGTACTACCCAGTGAGGCTCTGTAGTATTACCCCAGTGAGGCTCTGTAGTATTAACGCAGCGAGGCTCTGTGGTATTACCCAGTGAGGCTCTGTGGTATTACCCAGTAAGGCTCTGTAGTATTACCCCAGTGAGGCTCTGTAGTATTAACCCAGTGAGGCTCTGTAGTATTAACGCAGCGAGGCTCTGTAGTACTACCCAGTGAGGCTCTGTAGTACTACCCAGCGATGCTCTGTAGTACTACCCAGCGAGGCTCTGTAGTACTACCCAGCGAGGCTCTGTAGTACTACCCAGCGAGGCTCTGTAGTATTACCCTCCGAGGCTCTGTAGTATTACCCTCCGAGGCTCTGTAGTATTAACCCAGTGAGGCTCTGTAGTATTATTCTGTGAGACTCTGTAGTATTACTCTGCAAGGCTCTGTAGTATTACCCAGTGAGGCTCTGTAGTATTACTCCTTGAGGCTCTGTAGTATTACTCCTTGAGGCTCTGTAGTATTACTGTGTGAGGTTCTGTAGTATTACTCCTCCAGGCTCTGTAGTATTACTCCGCCAGGCTCTGTAAATTTACTCCACGAGATTCTGTTGTATTACTCAACGAGACTCTAGTATTACTCAAAGAGTCTCTGTAGTGTTAATCTACGAGGCTTTGTAGTATTACTCTGAATTAGTACAATAAACTATGCATGAATATATTGTTCTTTTCACAATTGCAGAGAGGAAACATAAATTTTGGCCTGAAAAATGTAATCAATGATTTGAATCAGTTTTAAACTTTAACAATGAAAGTCTTCGTTCTTCCTGCAGCGATACAAGGTCCAGGAGGATGAGTTCATAGACGCCACATTACTGTACACATCATTCACACACATGTGTTGTGTTGTTGCAGGTGTGCGATGTTGGTCAGTAGACCTGGACGTGTCCGTGCTGGACCAGCAGCTGAAGCTCTTCGTGTCCAGACACTCTGCCTTCCTGTCCGAGGACGTCCGAGGTGAGCAAGTGTGCAGCGGGAAGTGGACGTTAAACGTCTCCAAGTACAGTTTTCTTTGAGTTTATTTGAGTATTCATCGAGTTAAACTCATCCATCGAGTCTTTGAAACGCGTCGCGAGATTCCAGCTTGTGATACGAACTTGTGTGCCGGAGTGAAGTCGACACATCGGGTCGAGAGGAAACACAATATTTAGTGCGACTGCAGGAAGGAACTGAAATGGGCTGAAGTGAGACGAGGGAAGAGAACAACTGCTGGTTTGTTGAGAGGTCAAAGGTCGGGAGACTGGATGACATCACAGGCGCGATGAACAGAAATATTATCGTCGAACACAATCAGCTGATGGTCTGCTGAAACACACACACACACACACACAGACACAGACACAGACACACACACTTAAAGACATGCGTAGAGACGTACATGCAGACATACACACAAACGCATGCAGACACACGCAGACACACACACGCACATGTGCACACACACACAAACAAACACGTAAAGACATGCGTAGACACATGCACGCAAAGACATACACACACATGCGGACACACATGCGGACACACACACATGCGGACACAAACACATGCGCGCAGACACACACACACACGTGCACACGTGCACACATGCAGACAGACACACACACACACACGCACATCCGCACACACACATGCGCACACACACACATGCGGACACACACACATGCGGACACAAACACATGCGTGCACACACACCAATATGCAGACACACACACACATGTGCACAAACACACACGTGAAGACATGCGTAGACACACACACACACACACACACACACACACACACACACACAAACGCATGCAGACACACGCACACAAAGACATGCAGACACCCACACATTTGCACACACACACACACACACACACACACACACACACACACACACAAACGCATGCAGACACACGCACACAAAGACATGCAGACACACACACACACACACACACACACAAACGCATGCAGACACACACACACAAAGACATGCAGACACACACACATTTGCACACACACACACACACACACGAACGCACAGACATGCACATGCAGACGGGCACTTGCCCACACACGCAGACACACACACATACGCACAGACACACACACAGGCACGCACATAGACATGCATACATACATGCATACGCACACTCAACGTAACACCAACCCGCACACACACACACAAAGACCCTTTCCCACGCACAAACGTATGCACATAGACACACATACACTCAGACGTATATGCACAGACACACATAAACGGACGCAAACGCACATACGGACAAACGCACAGGATCAACAGTTGACTCTTGTACACACAGGAACTTACAGGCGTCACCAAACACAGTGATACTGATACTTAACAAACGCACAACCCAATGACGCACAGAAGTAGAAAAAATATAAAAGTCACACTATCATGACCAGCGAGGCTGTCGACAACATCCTCAACACACCTTGTTGGACACAAACAACACACACACTCACATGCAGAAACTCCTTCAGTAGCTGACGCACACAAGCAAAGACATGTAGACCAACGCACACTCGAATGCACAGGATAAACACACACGGACACACACCAACATCCCTGATGTCACGCTAGAGGTGAGATTAAAGGGGCGGAGCTACTGAAACGTGTCCCTGAAAATAGCCCACAGGAGGGAAGTGCTTCCTGCTGGCGGGTCAAAGGTCAAGTCATGCGACGACGCTAATACTATGATGTCGAGACCTTATCCCGTCTGTTGGTGACAGGATGTGACGCCACCTGATGGTGGTCAGGCGTCGCCGCAGCCGAGGGAGGATGTAAAGCGGCTCAATAACTCTTTACTCATGTTTGTCGTCGTGTTAATGGGATTAAATTAAGTCGTTTCCCGACGTGTTTTATCAGGCGTTTCATCTTCGTGCTGATTGTTTAATCCGCTCCACGCATTCTTTCATGGTTTTCTTTTTAGATTCAAATCAACAACAATAAGTTCAGAGTCAAGTCGTGTGTTTAAAACGAACACGAGGATTATTTAACGACGTTTGAAAAAGCCTGATGAGACAAAACCTCTTTTTGTTGCTTTAATTTTTGACTTCGCGACAGAGAAACTTGTTTGACCCTTTAATTGTTGCCGAGGTGACGAGAGGACGCAGAAATATTGGCTTCCATAGAAAGTAGTTTTATTATAGTCCCTCACTTTTTTTTACTCTTCTGAATCTTTAAAAATGTTTTATTTAGTTTTGTAAACATCGAGTCCAGGTAAATGTTTCCTCTCTTTATTTTGCCAACTTCCTTGTTCTTTCTCTTATTATTCTCTTATTCAAGTTTTTGCTGCACGATGTATCGGAAAAATATCGATATCGTGATATTGGCTCGTGCGATATGCATATCTAAACCATCTGCGATAATTTATAATTTTTATTGTATAAATCAATAATTTCTTAAATGCACACTTCGACCAATCAGTGTCACGTTCTATAAAGTTGTCAATTTGTACTTCTATGTCTCGTTGTTGTTTACGTCTCCGTCTGTCTGTGAACTGTGAGGCGCAGCTTGTTAGACTCGGTTGCTATGGCGACACCACGTCTTGCTGGCGCGCTGACTTAGCTCAGTTTATACACGGAAGTAATACTAACTTCTGATCTAGTCAAACACTAGTGATCCAGTCACTCGTCTCTTTCAACCTTCTTTGTTAAAGCAACATATCGTAAGAACTTTTCATCTTGTCTCAGTTGTTTTCTTATAAGATCGTGAACTTCCAAACAAACCTGTCCGTCTTCACCGTATGCTAACGAGCTAAGTTGTTAGCGTCATTTATAAAGTGTTATGTGTGCGTGTACAAGGAGGTGGGTTTATTATTGATTTGGTGATATCACGACGCGCCGGTGGCTCCTCTCTGATGTCGCTCAGCACCTGCGCATGCACACGGCTACATTTTTAGGTTAAAGAAAAAAATATTGCATTAATATCTATCACAATTCAGGAGACCAATATCGCATTTATTTCCAATATCATGCAGCCCTAACATCTACACGTCCATGAAACTCTTGTTTGTCTCCAATATTCTTTCTCCATTTGTTAACTAATGCAAATTTTCATGTCATCGGCAAACATCATGGTTCATGGATGTCCTTCCTTGACCGTCAGTCTGTCCGTCAAACAATAGAAGAATGATTAGATTTTGACTTTAAAACAGATTTGTTTGTTTCATTCATGGACTTGATCTTGATCTGACTTCAATATCAATAAACGCTGAAATCTAGTAATGTTGATTAAATCAAAATATTGTTTTACAAGCATTTCTCTGTTTATCCCCTTTTTAGTTTTCTCTCTTTTTGACATTTGCCTTTTAAATAAATATAATTTTAAACTATTTATTTTTTTGTACTGTTTTTAAAATCGAGCGTTGAAAACATTTTCCTCGACGGCAACGATTAAAAGTGTAGTTTAAGTTTTAATTGATTTGACTGATGGCTTTGATTAATATCTGCGTGTCTTGTTTTCATCCCTTCTTCCTCCACATTTTCTTTTTAACTTCACAACTAACAGAATAAAACAAAATATATATTTTTAACTTCACAACTGACGGAAGAAAATAAAATTTATATTTTAACTTCACAACTAACGGAAGAAAATAAAATATATATTTTTAACTTCATGACTAACAGAAGAAAATAAAATATATATTTTTAACTTCACAACTAACAGAAGAAAATAAAATGTATATTTTTAACTTCACAACTAACAGAATAAAATAAAATGTATATTTTTAACTTCACAACTAACAGAATAAAATATATAATTTTAACTTCACAACTTACAGAAGAAAATAAAATATGCACACACACACACACACACACACTCACACTCCTTCACTTGAGATGCTCCTGATGTAATAAAAAAGTTGTCACAGCAACCACAACATGAAAAGGGGCCCCGGGGGCCATGTGCAGCCCTTTGATTTCATTTATGAGGCCGACAGGAGTGGAAGCTGCAAACCTCTATAGATGTGTTGTTGTAGTTTCTCTTGTCAAACATAAACTCTCCAGCCAAGACGTTTGTTCAAGTTTTTCTCATCCCAAATTTTTTTTTTTTTTTTTTTTTTTTTTCAGCAATAGAAAATAACTCCAGTTCTTAAACATCTACGTCTTCATACCGTTGTGGTCGTTGAATCTCAGGCTCATTTCTGCAGCTCTGTCATTACTGTGTCCTTCATACGAGCGAACGTTGCCACAAACAATGAGTGTTGTCACCACATCTGCTGTGGAAGTGGACTTTGGGTTTGACTGAAGGTCTCGCTTCTGCGCTCCACGCCTGGACAAACCTTCCCATGTTTGTCGTGCGTCAGAACCGGTCCAAGCTCGCTCCAAAAATATACCCGCAGTTCAGAGGTGGTTGTTGAGGGGAGAATATAAACGATGTTTCGTTTCTGCTGCAGGTCAACGCACCCTCCAGCACCGAGGGGACGTCCTGGACACGCAGGTGGTCGTGAATCCAGCTCATGACTTCGTCTGCTCGGAGGTGAGAACAAACGATGATCTGTTGTTGGTGTGGAAGGCATGACTGAAGACGAGCATGCTGGGTAGGCTGGTGCCTTCGTGATCGTTGACCGGGAGAAAATAAACAAATGAATGGCAGCTAATGTTGCTACATGAATTTAGCCACGTTAATGCTCATTTTTGTTTGTCTTGAATTTAAATATCGATATAAATGCGATACTTTGTAGCCGCGAGTACTGTATTGGAGGTCCGGGGGTTTATAGAAGGAAAAACGATGCAATATTTCCCTTTCGTCTATTTCAGCGCTTTGGTGTCGACATGATCGTAGAAAAATATCACTTATAACGCTCAGTCTCGCGGGACTTGCATCAGTTTCCCGCGAAACTGAGCGACATCAGAGAGGAGCCGCCGGCTCGTCGTGATATCACCAAATCAATAATAAATCCACCTCCTTGTACACGCACACATAACAGTTTATAAATGATGCTAACAACTTAGCTCGTTAGCATACGGTGAAGACGGACATAACACTTAATAAATGACGCTAACAACTTAGCTTGTTAGCATACGGTGAAGACGGACACATAACACTTTATAAATGACGCTAACAACTTAGCTTGTTAGCATACGGTGAAGACGGACACATAACACTTTATAAATGTCGTAACAACTTAGCTTGTTAGCATATGGTGAAGACGGACACATAACACTTTATAAATGACGCTAACAACTTAGCTCGTTAGCGTTTATATATTTTCACATCTGAATTGAGAGCAACAGGGAACATTGAAGAATGAAGAAATTATTGAAAAAAAGATCGGTATCACAATATTGGCACGTACGATATGCATATAGAAAACATGTGCGATCATTTATAATTTCTTGTCGTATAAATCAAGCATTTCTTAAATGCGCACTTCAACCAATCAGAGTCACGTTCTATAAAAATGTCAATTCGTACTTCTATGTCTCGTTGTCGTTTACGTCTCCGTCTGTCTGTGAACTGTGCGGCTCAGCTTGATAGACTCTGTGACTTAGCGCGGCTCAGTATATACACGGAAGTAATACTAACTTGTGATCTACTCAAACACTAGTAATCCAGTCACTAGTCTCTTTCAACCTCTTTTGTTAAAGCAACATATTGTAAGAACTTTTCATCGTCTCAGTTGTTTTCTTATAAGATCGTGAACTTCCAAACAAACCTCTCCGTCTTCATCGTATGCTAACGAGCTAAGTTGTTAGCGTCATTTATAAAGTGTTATGTGTGCGTGTACAAGGAGGTGGATTTATTATTGATTTGTTGATATCACGACGCGCCGGCGGCTCCTCTCTGATGTCGCTCAGTTTCACAGGAAACCGATGCAAGTCCCGCGAGACTGAGCGTTATAAGTGATATTTTTCTACGATCATGTCGACACCGAAGCGCGGAAATAGACTAAAGGGAAGTATCGCATTGTTTTCCTTCTTTAAACCCCCGGACCTCCACTACAGTACTCGAGGCTACATTTTTAGGTATAATTAAAAAAATATCGCATTAATATCGATGCCACAATTCAAGTCAAACGAACATTAGCATTTATGTGGCTAACTCCATGTAGCAATTCAAGACGCCAATATCGAATATCGCGCTAATTTCCAACATCGTGCAGCCCTTATGATGAATGTAACAAAAATTGTTTGTTATGACAAATATTTTTTTTTCAAGATACTTTGATCTGATCTAACTAATTATTTGAGAAAGTGTTAAGGATGACGAGTTGATGTGTAGGAAGTTGTAAATTCAAGGAGCGTTTCTCCTCGTCCGGCGTGGGTCTGCTCGGGTCTGGGAAGGTTCCGCTCTGATGTGATTAGACTCGCAGCGAGGAAGAAGTAAGACTTCCTGTTTGCAGGTCCGGCGGCTGCTCTGCGACTCGCCTCGACACAAACTGCTGGTGCTGGCCGGCCAGTGCGTGGAGGAGCTCGGAGACCTGGTGCTGCAGAGCGGCTGCTTCTCCGCCGGAGACCTCCTGCAGATCCTGACCGATGAGGAGGTGAGCGGGAGCGTACCGGGTGTGTTCTGACCCGGTTTATTATCTGCCGAGGGGAAAACACCGTTTGTGCAGCTTAGGTTTTGAGACGTTTGAACGTTGAGGAGCTTCCTCTTTTTCCAGCTTTATTTTTAAGAGTTTGATCATATTTACCCCCAAAAAAGATGCAAAATGAACGATTTCAGCTACAAATACGCACCTAAAACTCTGCCTTATCTTGGTTGCATCGAAGCGGTTACTTATCACTTCATATTGTTTGTTTATTTTGTTCAATGTTGTCTTTGAATTAGACTTGAAGATTTTTTGGAACATGTAGTCTAAAAATAGAAGAACCCATAACTGACTTTTCTCGACTTAAATCGATGGAGAAAATAATAAAGTATAGTAGCAGAAGTAAATGAGGAGGAAGAAGCACTAGTTGTTTAAAGTTTCACTGTAAAATGATTTATGTAATTGATCAAATCTGCTGAGGTCCTTCCTGAAGTGGGCGGAGCTTGAGATAATATTTCAATGAAAAGATAGTTTTGTACAAACATGATACAATAGAGGTTGAATATCTATTTAAGAGACACTAAAATCAACAGTTTTCATATTTTTAGATTGAGTTGAAATGGTTAAGTTTAATAAACAACATTGTCGTTTTGTTGCTTCAGATGGAAAGAGGAAGCTGTGAATGTCTTCTTTTTTTTTTTACAAGAGCTCTTTTTAGACGATGTAATGTTCAAGTATAGAAACAACCATATTGAACCATATTGTAAAATATGAATTTAGATGAATCTGTTTCTCTCTTTTTCTCTCACTCTCTTTCTCTCTCTCTTTCTTTTGCTCTCTCTCTCTTTTTCTCTTTCTCTCCTTTGCTCTTTCTCTTTCTCTCTTTTTTCTCTCTTTCTTTTGCTCTTTCTCTTTTTGTCTTTTTTCTCTTTCTTTTGCTCTTTCTCTTTTTGTCTTTGTTTCTTTATCTCTCCGTTTCTTTTCCCCTTTCTCTCTCTTTTTTCTTTTTCACTTTTTCCTTTCTCTCTTTTCCTTTCTCTCTTTTCTCTTTCTTTTTCTCTGTTTTTTTATGTCTCTCTTTTCCCTTTCTCTCTCTTTTTTCTTTTTCCCTTTTTCCTTTCTCTCTTTTCCTTTCTCTCTTTTCTCTTTCTTTTTCTCTGTTTTTTTATGTCTCTCTTTTCCCTTTCTCTCTCTTTTCTCTTTTTCTCTATTTTCTCTTCCTCTCTCTCCCTTTTTCCCTTTCTCTCTATTTTCTCTTTTACTTTCTCTCTCTCTTTTCCCTTTCTCTCTATTTTCTCTTTCTCTCCCTTCTCTTATGCTGTTGTTCTCTTTCTCTCTGTTTCTTTCTCTCTCTTTTTCCCTTTCTCTGTCTTTTCTCTTTCTCTCCTTTTCCCATTCTCCGTTTCTTTCTCTCTCTATTTTTCTCTTTCTCCTTTCTTTTTCTCTTTCTCTCTCCCTCTCTCTCTTTTTCGTTCTCTCTTTTTCTCTTTATTTATCTATCTTTTTCTCTCTCTCTACTCTCTTCAGTCTTAGAAAGTGATTTAGATTGCTATCTGTGGTCCATGAGGTGCATGAGAGCGACAGGTGAGACGGAGCAAGTGATGAAGACGGGAAACATCCGTCTTCACTTGAAAATGAAGGCTAAATCAAAATAGTTTCCGTGTGACCTTCACATGCCTGGACTATCTCATGTTTCACGGAGCAGCTAAACAAATGGTTCCAGTCCCATGTGACCTCATGACCATCAACATATTTCCATGAGATGCTATAGTTGATATTAAGATTCACAGCTTCATACGAGAGTCCTGGAAAGTTAGAAAGATAGATAGACTTTATTCATCTCTCTGGAGATCTCCTTTTAGGTTCCAGTCCACAGCAAGTTTCATAAAAGCAGAACAAAAACAAACAAAATAACAAAGTGCAAGTAAAAAGAACATAGATTAAAAGGAAATAACTAAACTAAAAGAAGAAAAAGCATACAAATATTAACATGGAATACAATCATCTTTTCACTCCTGCCCCCAAACTCAGAATTAAACAATCTAATAGCACGAGGAATGAATGAGTCCCTGAGTCTATTAGTGTTGCATCATGGGGAGGATTTATATAGGAGTTCCCATCATATCTAAAGACTCCTCTCTGTGTCTCAGGTCGCAGAGTGTCTGGCGTCAGGAGACGGGACCAAGAAGTCCACTCTGACCCTCAGCTGTCCCGACTACGGACTGTGGAAGGTGTTTGAAAACCCTTTGCAAGACGTCTTAAACGTCCAGGTAAACCCTCCCCTGGTCCTCCCGGAGATGGAAGGTCTGCAAGAATTCACCGAGTACCTCTCGGAGTCTCTGGAGCCTGAATCCCCCTTCGACCTGCTGGAGCCGCCGGGCACGGCCGGGTTCTTAAAGCTGTCTCGACCCTGCTGCTACATCTTCCCCGGCGGGCGTGGGGACTCCGCCTTCTTTGCCGTCAACGGCTTCAACGTCCTGATCAACGGAGGCTCCGATTCCCGCTCCTGCTTCTGGAAACTGGTCCGACATCTCGACAGAATTGACTCTGTGCTCTTGACCCACATCGGCGTGGACAACCTTCCGGGCCTGAACAGTTTCCTCCAGAGAAAAGTAGCCGAGCAGGACGACGAGTGCGCGACGTCTCACACGGAAGAGGATTGGACGAAGAACCTCATCTCTCCTGAGATCGGCGTGGTGTTCCTTAATGCCCCCGAGAGATTAAAGTCCATCATGGCGGATCCCCTCGAGCTCCGTGGTGCTGACCAGGCAGCGCTTGCGCTCCAACACATGGAGAAACTGTCCATCAAACCAGAAGCTCTGAGCCGGCCAAACGGACCCAGCATCGAACCCGTCATCTTGTTTCAGAAAATGGGCGTCGGCCGCCTGGAGATGTACACACTCAATCCAGTCCGTGGCAGTAAAGAACTCGACTCCTTGATGCAGACTTGGCCGAATGAGCCGACCGTGAAGCTCTCGGATCTTCCGCTGCAGTGCCTCGCGTCTGTTTGCGTGTTGTTAGTTTGGCATCCATTCAGCCCGCACGAGAAAATAGTCCGTGTTCTGTTCCCGGGATGCACGCCGCAGCCTAAAATCCTCGAAGGACTTGAAAAACTCAAACATTTAGATTTCCTCAAAGTGTCTGTTGCATGCCTGAAGGACATCGAGACTTCCAAAACGGAGAAGCAACCAAAGCGTACAGAGAGCAAAGAAAGCCTCAAGTCCATCACAAAGGACTCAAGACCCACCAGTGCCTTGCTGAGAGACAAACCTGCTCGAGTTGAAGTGAAAAAACAGGAGATCAAGATGAGGCCAAAAGCGGCTGTCGAGGCTACTTCAAAGGAGAAGAAGGACGTAGAAGAAAAGACGAAAGTAAAGGATCTGGAGTCAAAGTTAAAGCCTCCAAAGCCTTTGGAGAGGCTGGTTTCTAAGAAAGACGTGGTCAAAGATGAGAAGAAGGAAGTCAAAAAGAAGGAAGAGAAAGTTGCCGTGGTAAAGAAGGAAGAGACGGCGGAGAAGAAGAAGGAGTCTTTAAGAAAGGAAATGTTAAGTGCAAAACCAAAGAAGGACTTAAAGCTGGAGCCAAAAAAAGAAGCCAAGAAGGAAGTGAAACTGGATGAGAAGAAATCGGCCAAACCAGCAGTGAAGGAGGTTGTGAAAACGAACGGAACGGAGATGAAAAAACCGGCCGGAAAAATTGGATCTCTAAAAAAAGACGGGACTCTTCCGAAGAAAGACGTTTCCAACAAAGGGACGAAGGGTAAACCGCCAAAGGAGCAGGAAGAGTTAAAAAGGTCGATACCCGGAGACCTCGCCGTCCGACTGGGAGGTCCGAGTTTGAACAACAACAACGGGAACAACAACCAAATAACGGACGTGGAGAAGGTAGACGACTCGGTGACGAATCAAAATCTCATCGAGAGTCCTGAGAAGCTGCGTGGCACGGATGAGGACGTTGCGACGCGCACACCCCGGAAGAAGATCTCCAAAGGAAACCTCAGCGTCAACTTCAACCTGGCTACCACGGAATACCAACCCGTGGCGGAGCCGATGAAACTGGATGCTGAGGACAAAGTCTTCTCTCCCGTCGATTCTGCTCCCAACAGTGCCGGACACACACCGTTCCATCGATCCGCCGACTATGACTTCCCGGGCTTCGGAGACGACGGCAGCCTTGAAGGGGTCAGATCCAGTTTAGGCTTCGAGGACTGCAACCAAGGAGAGTCTGGCCAGACGTCGGACATGAGCTCCTTAAGGGAGGGTCTGGAGAACTCCACGTCCTCGCAGGATAAACGGTCCAGTCTCCTGACTCTGAGTCCGTTTAAAGACAACATGCCGGACTCGTCTCCCACCATCATGTCCATGCCGGCAGAGGTCTGCTCTCCTCACTCCACGGAGGTTGACGAGTCCTTGTCAGGCTCCTATGAACAAGTCCCCCCTCCCAGAGGCGGACTCCAGTCTAACGGACACCCTCTAGACCATTCCACAGAACTGGCCCTGCACATGATTTCGGTCAACGGCCGGTGTCCAAACGGCTCTCAGGGCCACATCCATGGGTTGCCGGACCTGATTGAAGAGGTCCCGCACGATGTGGATCTCTGTTTGGTGACGCCCTGCGAGTTCCAGCACACAAAGACTCCTGAAAGCCAGCAGCACGTTTGCCTTCGACTCATTCCTGAACACAACCACGCTAAAGATCTGAGCAGCAGCGACGGCCAAGAAACTCCTCCCACCTCTGTGAGTGACTCGTTGCCGACGGCGACCGACTCTGACGTGCCGCCAGGGACCGAGGATTGTCCTTCCATTACGACGGACTCGGACGACGAGTCCAGTCATCTCCAGGACTTCTCCCTCGTGTCCTCGCTCGACCCTCCACCGGCGCCGATGAAGGACCTGCCCCCATTACCGCCTCAGCCCGGGACCTGCATGGCCGACTCGGAGGCCGACTCAAAAATACCCAAAACCTCAGTTGCCAAATCCAAGAAAACTTCAGGTACCTTGGCCCAGAATGGAAAGCCCAGACCTGGCAGTGCAGTGGGCACTTTGAAAACCATGTCCAGCCTGGACGCAAGACCATCGTCCAGAATTTCACTCGGAGGATCCAGGATCGGTACGGCCAAGTCTTCTGCTCCTGGTGAGTCCGTGTCAGGTTTGAAACTCAAGTTTATCAATGTTTCCATGATGTATAACAAGTTCAAAAACTGCAGTTATTCAAACTCATCATAAGTTGTATTAACCATTACTGTCCATTATTACTAAACTAACAGTTTCAAAGGTGGTTTTTTTTCTTCCGATTTTAATATATGATTCAAACTTTTTATTTACAATAATTAACTGCGTTATTTCTTTTGCCAATTTATAAGTGCAAAAGTCCAAATGAGTCTATTTAAAATGGATTATTTTTAATTAACAAGTAACATTCAAATATTCATGCAATGTTTGGGTTGCAATAAAACCCCTGGCCTCAAGATGGAAGCATTTATTACATTTTCCGCAACTAAAAAATTGCAAATTCCCCGTGATGACTGAGGACAAGAGGATACAGTGACTCCAGCCGCTTTTAAAGCTGATGTTTGGACATGTTTTGGTTTGAAAACAAATGAAAGTAGTTACGACTTCATCAAGAGTCACGTGGTCTGTAAATACTACAACACCAGAGTCAAGTACTGGACAATACTACACATATATACATGTTACTACACTATCACAACACCAGAGTCAAGTACTGGACAATACTACACATATATACATGTTACTACACTATCACAACACCAGAGTCAAGTACTGGACAATACTACACATAAATACTTTTTACTACAGTATCACAACACCAGAGTCAAGTACTGGACAATACTACACATATATTGTTGTTACTACACTATCACAACACCAGAGTCAAGTACTGGATAATACTACACATATATACTTGTTACTACACTATCACAACACCAGAGTCAAGTACTGGACAATACTACACATATATACTTGTTACTACACTATCACAACACCAGAGTCAAGTACTGGACAACACTACACATATATCCTTGTTACTACACTATCACAACACCAGAGTCAAGTACTGGACAATACTACACATATATCCTTGTTACTACACTATCACAACACCAGAGTCGAGTACTGGACAAAACTACACATATATCCTTGTTACTACACTATCACAACACCAGAGTCGAGTACTGGACAAAACTACACATATATCCTTGTTACTACACTATCACAACACCAGAGTCAAGTACTGGACAATACTACACATATATCCTTGTTACTACACTATCACAACACCAGAGTCAAGTACTGGACAAAACTACACATATATCCTTGTTACTACACTATCACAACACCAGAGTCGAGTACTGGACAAAACTACACATATATCCTTGTTACTACACTATCACAACACCAGAGTCAAGTACTGGACAACACTACACATATATTCCTGTTCCTACAGTATCATGATATATCACTAAATATTGTACCGATCACCCTGTATCGTGATGCGTATCGTATCACCAGAGTCTTGTCAAAATGCAACTCACAAAAAATTTAAATCGACATGTATCCATCTCAATATTTGCTACATTTTAAGGGGCAGAAAATACTTACGAAAATGTTGGGGGGGAAACTTAAGCAATTCTTTAAAACCGAATAGCGCTATATAAATACAAATTACTTACTTATTTTCTTTAATAAAAATAAAATGGTGTGCTGTCAAGATAGATACTTTTATTTCCATAGAAAATATTCACAATCCTAGCAGCACCTTTTATGGATAAACGCGTCTAAAAATTGAAAAAAATAAAATAACAGAAGGCAAAAATCAAATCTTAAACAATTCTACATAATCATTCTGATCAGTTTTACCTTCACCCCATGAGGGCCACATAAATGAAGTCAAAGGGCCCCATGTGTGGCCCCGAGGCCGTACTTTTCCTGTGTCAGCCCTAACTCGGTATAAACTCTACAACTCTCCCTCTTCAACTCACTCCTTCTCAGTGAACTCATGCAGTTGGCCAGCCTTAAGGATAAAAATGAAGATAAAAGAGTTGTGACCTAAAGAGTCTGGAAGCACAACTAGCTAGCATAGCGGCTGCAAGACAAAAACTCTCTCTTGGTAAAGACCTTGTTTCTATGGTTGCAGCGGCCACTGCCAAGAGTCCCGGGTCCGAGGCGTCTGTCGTCCACGTGGACCTGGCCTACCTTCCCTCCGGGTGCGCGTCGTCCACCGTGAACGTGGACTTCTTCAAGCGCCTGCGCTCCTCGTACTACATCGTCAGCGGCGACGACCCGGTGAAGGAGGAGGCCATGAAGGTGATCCTGGCCGCTCTGCTGGACGGCAAGAGCAGCTGGCCGGACCATCAGGTCGGTGGAGGAGGGAAGTGTTTGTCGATTTGGCGAAACGATCCTCTGACATAACGTGTCCCTGCAGGTCACCCTCATCCCGACCTTCGACTCCCTGACCATGCACGAGTGGTACCAGGAGACGCACGACCGGCAGAAGCAGCTGTCCGTCACGGTGCTGGGCAGCAACAGCACCGTGGCCATGCAGGAGGAGACGTTTCCTGCCTGCAAGGTGGAGTTCTGAGCCCCCCCCTGGGGACCAGCGGAGGAGGCTCGTCCGTGTCGAAGCACGCCCTCTGGTGGAGAAGCCATGGAAGCGAATCACGGCTAATCAAAAATGGTTCCGGTTTTATAAAGATTCTTCTGTTCAAGAGCCGTGTTGTTTGTTGGCTTCGCCTTACCCGCGATCACATGACACCCCCCTCCCCCAACCCCCCCATTTCTGCTGCAGAAATTTATACTTGTTTTGTTCTTGTTCAAAATCCTTTAATGGTCTCATCTGCGTCGTCATAATTCACATTTCCAACATAAACGCATGCACGGGCAGGGGTTGCTCCTCCCAGGTTTGACTGTTAACGTCACTTAACGTGTCAGGAGTATTTTTCGAATTTTTTTTTTTGTCTTCGGCCTTATCGACGTTACTGGACCTGCATCGACAGGCTCTTGAGGAAAGGGGCGGAGCTTTGATTGGGTTTGTCGGTGTAATGTTTGTTAATGCTGTGAGTCTCCACACTATTGTGTTGTTGTCATCTTAAGGCGGGTAGTTTGGTACAAATCGGCAACACGATCTAAAAACTGCAAACGTATTTCTTTATTTTTTTTTCGTAATTTGTGTTGTTGATTGGGGGGGGTCAGTTTGACCCAGGATGAAAGCACGACCTTGGGGCCACATGGCTCGTGGCGTCCATTATTTGGGGTGTAAACGATTTCTCTTGGTGTGATTTGTTCTTAATGTCGAGAGAAGCTCGGAGAAAATCACACAACGTTTTAGTTTTCAATGTATCCTCGATCGTATGCATATCATTTCAAACCTGTTCACATCTTTCACGTTTATCTGCTCTTGTGACTGAACCGTCCAACGTTTCACGTCAGTCACGGACAAATCCGACTTTAAATTATTTATTTATTTTCTTTAAAGATAAATCTGTTTTGTTTTTTTGAGACATTGGTACTTTAACTTAATCAGATACATATTAAAAAAAAAAGAAGCTGCATTTAATCTCTATGGGCCGTTTCTTGTGTTTGAAACATGTTTGGTTTCAGTTTCTTTGTGTGACTCGGTTTCGTTCGTATATTCAGGACCAAAACCAACGATAAGATTCAATGTTTTAAAGCTGAATCAAACACTGCACTTACAATTTTGATGCCTTTTCAGACCACGGCTTTAATTCATCCGACTAGAAATGAAAACTGGGTTTTAATAAGAATTTCTTCAGGGCTTTACATCCGTAAAATATCGTTAATATTTTCTGACTATTGCCAATCAGTTAAAGATCTTTTAAAGCCATGTTTTTGATAAATCTGTGTTGGGTTTTTTTCTCCCCCATTTCTTGTTTGTTACTCGTTTGCACAATCGAACACAGCTTCTGTTCTACGGTTGGTTTTACTGGTTGTTGTGTGAATGTCAAAACACTAAATTGAACTCTTTCCAAATAAAATAATCTCTTTATACAACATGTTTCCTGCATTTTTGTGTGTATTTAATAAACTATAATTGTGAGAAATGTAGACATCAAAGTTATTCTATCATGATTTTAATGTTGTTTCTAGAAAATCATCGTTTAATTGTATTAAATCTAACTCTAGTAAGCAACCAAATTTCCTCATTTATTTGTATAAAAATTTCTCTTGATTGATTTATTTCATGTTTATTTCTGTGACACACTTTCAGTTATTTGAGCCGCTTTAAATGATACGGTTTTCTTTTTAAAATTGCTCTTGAGTTGAACGAAAACATGGCTAACGACAATTATCTTGCTCGCATAAAAGTAATAAATTGAAGTACTTAAAAAAAAAAAAGTAAGTAATTTTTATTTGTATAGAGCTTTTCCAGACCAGGGTCACAAAGCGCTTAAACAATCAAAACAATATGCAATAAAGTATATACTTTAAAGATCAAGATAAAACTGGTAACACGACAGGAGTTCCAGAAAATCAAGGAAAAGCCTGAACTTCATCTTGTAAGTTTTACTCATATATTTGTTGGTAGCGTATTTTTTAAAGGAAATAAAAACCAAATTAGTTAATTTATATAAACTTCTTTTAGCGAAGCGGAAATAATTATTTTTATAATCATTATTATTTGGATAGTGTCTTTATTTCAACACTAGATGGCGGTATGTAGTTTTACCCAAACGCTAATTAAAACATCGACCAAAAAAAAAAAAAAGCTCTTTTACGTTTAATTTGTTTTCCATTCATTCGTGTTTCTTATCTTGATGTTGATGTTTCTACGTAGTTCTGTTCCATAATTATATTATATATATTAAATTTTTTTCTTTCATTGTTGAAACACTCAGGCTGGTCCTGATGCAGAGGCTCTTATTGTGAAAGTCTCTCCTCTCCATCGCACCCCGGTGGGCGTGTCTCTGGTCCGGGATCAGATGATCGGAGCGGAGCACACGGAGGATCTGTCAGAGATGGAGTAAGTACTTTTGGTTTCTCTTTTTTTTTTTTTTTTAATTCCACTTCTTCTTATTCTTTTATGGGTTTTTTCTGGATCATGTTGCGGCGGGTTGTGATGACGTCAGCTGCGGCGTCGTCGTCACCGCTGCCGCATCCGCGCACGCGGACGCTGAGTCAGACGCTTTTGTTGCACAAAAAATCACACCTTCACACACACACACACACACGCAATGGGGGGGGGGGGGGGGGGGGGGTCAATGGCGAAGGCGGTGTTGTGTAGTCGCTTGTGTGAGTCCGTGTGTGAAGGCGTGTAGGCTCCAGCGTCTGGACCCTCCCATCAATGGACCCCTTTTTTTTAATTGCGTATCGATCGGTTTTGCTGCCACGAGGCTCCTGATTTACTATCGATACAGTCCAGCTCTGTCCTCACCGTGTCCACCATCCAGCTGCAAATGTGGTTTAAGGCCAAAAAAAAAATGGTGAAAAATCTTTGTGAAAATGACTTTATTGTTGGGGGGTTCATTTGTTCTTCAAGCACCTTCAGGGGTTCATGTATATTTCATTGATGGTTCTCCATGTAAACGTTTAAAAATGATTAACAAGTTCAATTTCGTGACGTTTAAAACACATGGGGTCTTTTATTGTGAAAGGGGTTGTAGTCGCCGGCCCGAGGACACTACAAGGATACTTGACAAGGACACTTGACAAGGATACTTGACAAGGACACTTGACAATTATACTTCACAAGTATACTTAACAAGGACACTTAACAAGGACACTTAACAAGGATACTTAACAAGGACACTTGACGAGGATACTTAACAAGTATACTTCACAAGGATACTTGACAAGGACACTTAACAAGTATACTTCACAAGGATACTTGACAAGGACACTTAACAAGGATACTTAACAAGTATACTTCATAAGGACACTTAACAAGGATACTTAACAAGTATACTTCATAAGGACACTTAACAAGGATACTTAACAAGTATACTTCACAAGGATACTTGACAGGGATACTTGACAAGGACACTTAACAAGGATACTTGACAGGGATACTTCACAAGGACACTTAACAAGGATAGTTAACAAGTATACTTCACAAGGATACTTGACAAGGACACTTCACAAGGATACTTAACAAGTATACTTCACAAGGACACTTAACAAGGATACTTAACAAGTATACTTCATAAGGACACTTAACAAGGATACTTAAAAAGTATACTTCACAAGGATACTTGACAAGGACACTTAAAAAGTATACTTCACAAGGACACTTAACAAGGATACTTAACAAGTATACTTCACAAGGACACTTAACAAGGATACTTTACAAGTATACTTCACAAGGACACTTAACAAGGATACTTAACAAGTATACTTCATAAGGACACTTAACAAGGATACTTAAAAAGTATACTTCACAAGGATACTTGACAAGGACACTTAACAAAGATACTTAAAAAGTATGCTTCACAAGGACACTTAACAAGGATAGTTAACAAGTAAACTTCACAAGGATACTTGACAAGGACACTTAACAAGGATACTTAACAAGTATACTTCACAAGGACACTTAACAAGGATACTTAACAAGTATACTTCATAAGGACACTTAACAAGGATACTTAAAAAGTTTACTTCATAAGGATACTTGACAAGGACACTTAACAAGTATACTTCACAAGGACACTTAACAAGGATACTTAACAAGTATACTTCACAAGGACACTTAACAAGGATACTTAACAAGTATACTTCACAAGGACACTTAACAAGGATACTTAACAAGTATACTTCATAAGGACACTTAACAAGGATACTTAAAAAGTATACTTCACAAGGATACTTGACAAGGACACTTAACAAAGATACTTAAAAAGTATGCTTCACAAGGACACTTGACAAGGATACTTCAAAAGGACCTGATGGTCTCTGGGGTGGATGATCCTGTGAAGGGTGTGTCTCTGTCTCTGGTCCACGGATGGAAAAAACAATAATTCGCTCAAAATGCTCTCAACAAATGTTTGTTTTTCTGTTTAATTGATTTTCACAAGTACGAAGCTTTTATCTCTGTGATGATTTACACCGACGGTTACGATCTGCAGTAGTTGCTATCTTTGCTAAATAACCCTTATTATATTTTAGCATGTATTTGCATTCGGAAAAAGTATGGCTTTGGGGCCACATGGGGTCCCATGGATGTATTTTCTGTGGCCCTAGTTACAGTTTAAATTCCATTAATAACATGTAGTAAATGTTCTTCTCCTCAAGACGCAGTAAGTTTCTCATCATGACCATGTTTTCAACTAATTACTTTATAAAGTTGCTCTGAAATCTGGGCGAACGAGAGGTTACGAGAGTCCATTATGACGTAATAATGGCTTCACTCCTCCTCCAGCCAGCTGTAATCACGCCCCGCTTTGTTTATACAACGAGCCCCTTGGAGACGGAGACTTCCGGGATTGATGACTTGCAGTGACTCTCTTTTCATTGAAATATTGACATTAGAAAATGATCTTAAGCTCCGCCCACTGAAAACACTTTCTGGAGATGAAATCTTGTTGACCATAACCACACCCACTCTGCTGTGATCGGTCAAACGTGAAGGTTTGTCAACGCGCGTCATCAATCCTGGAAGTATCCACCTTCAAGGGACTCGTTATATAAACAAAGCGGACATGATTACATCCGGCTGGAGTAGGAGTGAAGCCATTATGACGTCATAATGGACTCTCGTAACCTCTCGTTCGCCCAGATTTCAGAGCAACTTTATAAAGTAATGAGTTGAAAACATGGTCATGATGAGGAACTTACTGTGTCTTGGAGAACATTTACTACATGAGACCAGAGTTGATCATTAGTTTATCAGGTTTGCTTGAAAGATAAAGTTGACCTGAATCGGTTCGATCAACTCTCGTCTTCTCAGGCGAACAAAAGCAAAAGGACAGATTTTTGAACGAGAGTTTGTGTTCGGAATCATCTTCCTCGAAGGTTTCCTGCGGGGTCTCCTCCAGAGAGAACCGGTTCCCAGTCGGGCTCAGCCTCGCAGGCTTTCCCCCCTCAGATGCCCTGCAGTTGACAGTGGTCTCCATGGAGACGGACAGCAGCTTTGTCCAGGATCCTTTGAGTTCGAGCTCTAACACAAAACCAGCAAAATGCAAGCTCAACTCAGTGGCTGCGAACACAACAGCAGCCGGTCCACCCGACCCGGTCCTGGAGCGGCAGCACCGCTGTGAGCGAGTCCAGAGTCTCATCTGCAGACGTTCACCGTCGGTCAGTCCTGAGCGGACGTGGTCATGTGACGCCGGACACAGGAGTCACTGAGGACCAATCATGTCAAACATCTCAACCATGCCAGACCTTCTCCCGACGCTCAGCTGACACAAGCCGCTGAAAACACACTTTCCCTGCTGTCAGTCAAAGTGCAGAGCCGTGAGCTGTCAATCAAACTCTGCAGCTGAATTCTTCCTCACGTCGTGGGATTTACTGAATGTAGCCATTAGCATGTAGTAGATGTTGAGTTTAGAAACACATTTTATTTTCTTCTGTTAGTTGTGAAGTTAGAAATATATATTTTATTTTATTCCGTTGGTTGTGAAGTTAAAAATATATATTTTATTTTATTCCGTTGATTGTGAAGTTAAAAATATACATTTTATTTTCTTCTGTTAGTTGTAAAGTTAAAAATATATATTTTATTTTATTCCGTTGGTTGTGAAGTTAAAAATATATATTTTATTTTATTCTGTTAGTTGTGAAGTTAGAAATATATATTTTATTTTATTCTGTTAGTTGTGAAGTTAGAAATATATATTTTATTTTATTCTGTTAGTTGTGAAGTTAAAAATATATATTTTATTTTATTCCGTTGGTTGTGAAGTTAAAAATATATATTTTATTTTATTCTGTTAGTTGTGAAGTTAGAAATATATATTTTATTTTATTCTGTTAGTTGTGAAGTTAGAAATATATATTTTATTTTATTCTGTTAGTTGTGAAGTTAAAAATATATATTTTATTTTATTCCGTTGGTTGTGAAGTTAAAAATATATATTTTATTTTCTTCTGTTAGTTGTGAAGTTAAAAAAATATTTTATTTTATTCTATTAGTTGTGAAGTTAAAACTATATATTTTGTTTTATTCTGTTAGTTGTGAAGTTAAAACTATATATATTATTTTCTTCTGATAGTTGTGAAGTTAAAACTATATATATTATTTTCTTCTGATAGTTGTGAAGTTAAAACTATATATATTATTTTCTTCTGATAGTTGTGAAGTTAAAACTATATATATTATTTTCTTCTGTTAGTTGTGAAGTTAAAACTATATATATTATTGTCTTCTGATAGTTGTGAAGTTAAAACTATATATATTATTTTCTTCTGTTAGTTGTGAAGTTAAAACTATATATATTATTGTCTTCTGATAGTTGTGAAGTTAAAACTATAAATATTATTTTCTTCTGATAGTTGTGAAGTTAAAAATATTTATTTTATTTTCTTCTGATAGTTGTGAAGTTAAAACTATATATATTATTTTCTTCTGATAGTTGTGAAGTTAAAACTATATATATTATTTTCTTCTGATAGTTGTGAAGTTATAACTATATATTTTATTTTCTTCTGTTAGTCGTGAAGTTAAAAATATATATTATTTTCTTCTGTTAGTTGTGAAGTTAAAACTATATATATTATTTTCTTCTGATAGTTGTGAAGTTAAAACTATATATATTATTTTCTTCTGATAGTTGTGAAGTTAAAACTATATATATTATTTTCTTCTGATAGTTGTGAAGTTAAAACTATATATATTATTTTCTTCTGTTAGTTGTGAAGTTAAAACTATATATATTATTTTCTTCTGATAGTTGTGAAGTTAAAACTATATATATTATTTTCTTCTGATAGTTGTGAAGTTAGCAATATATATTTTATTTTCTTCTGTTAGTTGTGAAGTTAAAAATATATATTTTATTTTCTTCTGTTAGTCGTGAAGTTAAAAATATATATTTTATTTTATTCTGTTAGTCGTGAAGTTAAAACTATATATATTATTTTCTTCTGTTAGTCGTGAAGTTAAAACTATATATTTTATTTTCTTCTGTTAGTTGTGAAGTTAAAACTAAAAATATTATTTTATTCTGTTAGTCGTGAAGTTAAAAATATATATTTTATTTTCTTCTGTTAGTCGTGAAGTTAAAACTATATATATTATTTTCTTCTGTTAGTTGTGAAGTTAAAACTATATATATTATTTTCTTCTGATAGTTGTGAAGTTAAAACTATATATTTTATTTTCTTCTGTTAGTTGTGAAGTTAAAACTATATATATTATTTTCTTCTGATAGTTGTGAAGTTAAAACTATATATTTTATTTTCTTCTGTTAGTCGTGAAGTTAAAACTATATATATTATTTTCTTCTGTTAGTTGTGAAGTTAAAACTATATATATTATTTTCTTCTGTTAGTTGTGAAGTTAAAACTATATATATTATTTTCTTCTGTTAGTTGTGAAGTTAAAACTATATATATTATTTTCTTCTGATAGTTGTGAAGTTAAAACTATATATTTTATTTTCTTCTGTTAGTCGTGAAGTTAAAACTATATACATTATGTTCTTCATGAATCACTTCACAGTTTCTCTATATGCAGACGACGTCCTGCTGTGTAACAATTGTTAGCGACGTCGCGCCTCCGTCGTGCTAGCATTAGCATTAGCTCCATCCCTCCAGTGGAGTCGCTGTCAGCGGGACACGCCCCTGGATGGTCATGAACCCTCTAGAAGGATCTGTCTTCTCTCCATCACCAGATGAAGCTCCAGATAACATCTGTTTCCTCAGACACGCCCGCCTGGTCTCTGCAGGTTCTTCGTTGCCTCCTCTCGACCGGTTCCTGAAGAACCGTCGTAACTTCCGTCCTCCTGCGGTATTTCCTTCATCGGGGCTGAAACACGAGACCCGATGTTGCAGCCCTGAAGCCAAACCCCCCCCCCATGAGATGACCTCATGGTCCAGGGGACTCCACCTAGTGGCAGACAGGAGAACGGCGGCGGGGCCACACCTGAGAGTCGCTCTGGTCCAGTTTTAAAAAATTGTTGTTGATGGGAAATGTCTGTGTGTGTCAGGACGAGTGAAGTTGCCGAGCAGCAGGATCGACTGCAGCTGATCGCAGTGAGTCTCACACACACCCCACACACACACACACACACACACACTCACACACCACATGATCTCGCACATGTATGTAATGGTCTGCGGTGATAAATCACTAATGCACGTATCGATCCATGTGCTGCTTCACTGAGAGGTCGTGATAAAAACCCTCCTCTCTTCCCTCAAACCAACAACAGCCTTGAACAGCTTGTTATTTTAGTTTTACGTTACATTTTTCATTTAAAAAAAATGTAATAAACACATTTACATTTGGTTTCTTACTCTGTTTTGGTTGTAACATATGTCTTCTAAACACTATGTTCTAACTTATGTATCATTTCCACATGTTTAACATTCTTTTTGTTTCTCTTTTCTATTTGATTGAAAATATAATTTAAAATAATTTTCCTTTTAATATTATTGTTACACTATAATTATTACTATTATTATTATTTTCATTTGTTTCTACATGGCCAACGATTTGATTCGTGTTTTTTAACTCCATCAAGAAAGACAAAAGATAAGACATTTAACAGACAGAAGATTGAACATGTTTTTTTTAGGCTCCCCCTCCTGTCAGAACAGGGTTATTGCAACAGCATGAACTTGTGTGAGACTTGAGTTTTATTGTGCAATTATTGTCTGTTCAAAATTTTAAATAAATATATTAATAAACAAATTATGTTGCATTGTGTCGATTTAAAAACACTTTAAATGCTTAAAAAGACATTTACATTGCTAAAAAAGGTTTTACTAAAGGAAATAAAAATTAAAAATACAATTTCTATGGTTTATTTAAAACATCTTTCTGCGATTTTTAAGGAATCTTATCAATGTTGCCTGTTCTTAACTTCGTTTGAATGATAATAAAAGCAATAATTTTGTTATCATAGCATTCAAAACTTTATTTTAAAATTCTAATTCCTTTTTAATTTTACACAAAGCCTCAATATCTTCCAGTTTCTCCTTATTTACCTTTTTTTCTGACTCAGTTCAACCCCTTGTCATGTCTTGTTGTCATGGCAACGAGTACAACTACATTAAAAAAAGGTGTAAACTAAAATACATATGTGTTGCTACAACAATGATTATTGTATTTTCACTTGTAATGTGAGTTATTTCGTATTAAAATCTTATCGTGTCCAAAATAAACCTCAAAACTGTTGTAAAAATATTTTCCCCCTGAATCCAAATATCCTGATATTTTTAAACATCCTGACAATATCCGTATTTATGGCGACGTCTCCGGGCTCTTTAAACATCCTCGTTGTCTATAAACTCGTGACTCGTCGGCGGACGAACGACGCTGGGTTTTCGTCCGTCTTTCATCCGTCTCTCCGGCCGGTCGATGACCGCGTCACGTCCCGTCCGAAGTCCATGTTTGCGACTCGACTCACGCGTGACTCATCGTTTTCTGGTCTAAAGTCGGTTCACTTTTCTGTTTCTGAGGCTTTTTCTCTTCTTTTTTTTTCTCGTGGAGACAATGTTTCACGCTACAAAGAGTTCACATCCATCACTTTCGGTGCATTAACGCCACCGGTTTGTATCCGGTCGGCCATTAACGGCGTTTGTTGTGATGCCGCAGGAGAAGAGGAAGTGGCAGACGGAGGTCGAGAACAAGAGGCGACAGTTGGAGGACGACAGACGAGCTCTGCAGCATCTCAAGGTAATCTTGTGAAACCATCGGTCCGGAATAAAAGTTTATATTTTCTCCTCAAGACGCTCGTTTTAGTCAAGTTTCCTGGTCAACAACCTGTGAACCGATGAAAACTTTTGACCTGAAGGTTCGCTCCGTGATGTACTGCCGACCATTAAACCAGGCCACGGTGAACAAAAAAGGTCGGCGACCCCTGACCTATAGGAACTCTCATTCAGCCTCGTTAAAGTCGTCTGTAGGAATCTAGTCGGTCCGGAGACGCAGAAAGAAAAAAGTAATTCATAGAATTTAACTTTCTTGATTCTTACTGTGAGATTATTATTGAATAATGATATTATTACGGTATTTTGTCTGAAGTTTGTTACTCTGTGACTCCAGACAACATTCGTTTCTGTTATTACCTGAAGGTCGTTCTTTGACTATATTGTCGACATTAAACAGGTCTGTTAAGAAAAAAGAGGTTTGGACCCCTGAACCTCAGGGGACATAATAGTAAGTAAGTAATTTTTATTTATATAGTGCTTTTCCAGACCAGGGTCACAAAGCGCTTAAACAATCAAAACAATATTCAATAAAGTATATACTTTAAAGATCAAGATAAAACTGATAACACAACAGGAGTTCCAACGTTTTCTGCAGCAAGTCCCGGGGCTTTTATTGTGAAAAGCTGCTGCTAATACAACATTTTCCTTTTAAAGTTTTGATAAAACATGATTTAAATGTGTGTTTAAACACGGAGAACACAAAGATTTGTTATTGTTACAAACTCATTTTCTACTCGCCCTCATGTCGACTAATGTTTGGATTCTTTTCAGAGTAATATGTTCTTTTTAGAGTTATAGACAAAAATGTTTGTTCATTTTAATGTAGCGACTGGAGCTCAGTTGTCTTCATCTTCATCTTCGTCCAAAAAGACACTTAAAAACATCCAAATACCTCCATACTGCTCGACTGTAACGTCCATCTTGGATTGAAACTTCAACATGAGAAGAATCTTTCAGAAAGTCTTTATATTAAGTTGTTTTTTGGCAGAAGATCTCATTTGTTATATCGCTTCTTTGAAGAGCGGGGCGCTGGAAAAGCGGCCCCGATTGTTGCAGTACATTAAAGTTAACGTTCGCATTATGTCATTACCTCGCATTTAAATTTGATGAGTTTAAATAATTTTTATTTTCAGTGTCTTTGTGTCAGTTTGGGATGAGTTGGTAGAAAGTATCGATTATGTCCCGGTGCAAAGGACAACTGGAAAAGAGCCCAGCCTAGAATACTTTTCACCTGCCGCCACTGCTGACCAGTCGCTACACTAAAATGAACAAACATTTTTGTCTATAACTCTAAAAAGAACAGATGACTCTCTCTTAACTCTTAGTCGACATGAGGGTTAGGAGAAAATGAGTGCAATTTGAATTTTTGGTGAACTATAGCTTTAACTAATGCAGACTTGACTAACACACATGAACCATGAAACAACTACACACGTCATGAAGTCCATGAAGTGGACATGGTACAGGTCAAGATTGAGGAGGCAGACGTTACATCGTCTTGCAAACCAGACATTACATACATTAAAAGAACGACTTCATGTTGAGGTCGGTGACAATTTGTTACTTTTACTCAATTTGAGGACAGATCCTGCAGCTCGGCGTGTTTATCTGGACGTCCAGAGGTGAGGCCTTGTGTGTCTGGCCGTGCGTGAGCAGCTGCAGATTATAAATATCTGCCGGTTTTAAAGGAGGAACGTCAGAAATGTAGCGACTCACAGCTGCTGTCTCAAAATCAACACAAGTATTTTTAACGGTTGGATCACGTGACGCATTCAGAGAAAGTTTGTCCTCGAAGCTAATCTGGCGGGAAAGTGAGCCCCGTCTGCTGGAGAATGTTCCGTAACGTGATCCGCGCTCGTCTGTTTGATTGATCCAATTGTGTTTCGACAACAAAGCAAGCGTGTGCTAATCACGAAACTGTTTTGGCTAACGATGAAGTCATCCACAACTGGCTAAAACGCTACGATGCTAATCTGTAGCGTGCACGCGTTTTCAATGGTGTCTGTTAAAAATACAAATATCAAGCATCGGAACCTTAAAGACCTCCAACCAAACGTAATTAAGATTATATTCTCGTAAAAAACAACGCTTACAATCATCCCTGGTATTGATTATTGTGAGCACGTCACTGTTGTTATTGCTGACATGTTCGCTGTTGCTTCTGCCGACGTAGCATTCAGTCAGCAGCAACTATTGACGACGTAGCGAGGGCTAAGGGTTGTCCCGTTTTTCAGTCAAATATTTTTAACATTAGCCCTTAACACTCGTGTTAGAGGGGTAAGACAAAGGGGGAGGAGAAGGGGTAGAAATGGGACACAGCCTTATTGCGGCTGACAATTTAGCTTGGTCCGCAAACAAGTAAGAGCACCAATGATAGGACCCGACAAACCTGTTGGCCATTATAAGACACTAAATTCCACAAATTGACTTTGTGTTTATTACTTAAAGACCTTTGACTGTGGGTGACAAATAATGTTTTTGCGAGTATAGTCGAAGGCTCTGAGGGAACGCTGGCTGCTGGATGGAGCGCCATCTGCTGGACCCGAGCAGGACGAGGTGAGGAGCCAACTGGAACAAGATGCAGCCAAGACCAAGTCTCTGGAGGACGCCATCAACAGGTGCCACAGGGTTCAGTCACCCACTAAATATGTGGCAACAAATGAACCTTTCATTCATGTTGCAGGTTGGAGAAGGAACTGATGACTCTGGAGACTGGGGGTGTGAGTGAGAGTGTCACCACACACACTAAAGTAAGAGGACACACAACCACACACAGGAATTGTGTTTATAGATTCATGTTGTGTTGGATATTCAGCTTTAATTGTGTGTAAGAGTTCCGCTTGTTTGTTCACAGGTGTCGACAGCGTCAGTCAAAGGTACGTGAGAGTATCTCTTTGTCTATTACTCTTCTGTGTTACTGTCTCTTCTCTCACTCTTTACCTCTGATCAGCTATAGAGATCAAAGGTCACAGCCCACGTCAGCAGGAACGACCTGCACTGACAGGTCAGGTAGTTGAAGGTGAGACTCCGGTCCTGGAGATGTAGTCAGATAAGGAAATATTTATTAATACAAAAAGATTTAGCAGCATCGAGATCCTCACAGGGGCAGCCATGTGGCCACCAGTGGCAGTATGTGGCCATCACTTGCAGTATGTGGCCACCAGTGGCAGCCTGTTTCCATCAGTGGCAGTATGTGGCCATCAGTGGCAGTATGTGGCCATCGGTGGCAGTATTTGGCCATCGGTGGAAGTATGGGGCCATCAGTGGCAGTATTTGGCCATCGGTGGAAGTATGTGGCCATCGGTGGCAGTATGTTGCCATCGGTGGAAGTATGTGGCCATCAGTGGCAGTATGTGGCCATCGGTGGCAGTATGTGGCCATCAGTGGCAGTATGTGGCCATCGGTGGCAGTATTTGGCCATCGGTGGCAGTAATTGGCCATCAGTGGCAGTATGTGGCCATCGGTGGCAGTATTTGGCCATCGGTGGCAGTATTTGGCCATCGGTGGCAGTAATTGGCCATCAGTGGCAGTATGTGGCCATCAGTGGCAGTACGTGGCCATCAGTGGCAGTATGTGGCCATCGGTGGCAGTATGTGGCCATCGGTGGCAGTATGTGGCCATCGGTGGAAGTATGTGGCCATCGGTGGCAGTATGTTGCCATCGGTGGAAGTATGTGGCCATCAGTGGCAGTATGTGGCCCTCAGTGGCCATCAGTGGCAGTATGTGGCCCTCAGTGGCCATAAGTGGCAGTATACGGCCATCAGTGGCAGTATGTGGCCATCGGTGGCAGTATGTGGCCATCGGTGGCAGTATTTGGCCATTGGTGGCAGTATTTGGCCATCGGTGAAAGTATGTGGCCATCAGTGGCAGTATGTGGCCATAGGTGGAAGTATGTGGCCATCGGTGGCAGTATGTGGCCTCCGGTGGCAGTATTTGGCCATCGGTGGCAGTATGTAGCCATCGGTGGCAGTATTTGGCCATTGGTGGCAGTATTTGGCCATCGGTGAAAGTATGTGGCCATCAGTGGCAGTATGTGGCCATCCTTGGCCATCAGTGGCAGTATGTCGCCATCTGTGGCAGTATGTGGCCATAGGTGGAAGTATGTGGCCATCGGTGGCAGTATGTGGCCATCGGTGGCAGTATTTGGCCATCGGTGGCAGTATGTGGCCATCTGTGGCAGTATGTGGCCATCCTTGGCCATCAGTGGAAGTATGTGGCCATCGGTGGCAGTATGTGGCCATAGGTGGAAGTATGTGGCCATCGGTGGCAGTATGTGGCCATCGGTGGCAGTATTTGGCCATTGGTGGCAGTATTTGGCCATCGGTGGCAGTATTTGGCCATTGGTGGCCCATCGGTGAAAGTATGTGGCCATCAGTGGCAGTATGTGGCCATCCTTGGCCATCAGTGGCAGTCCGTGGCTATCAGTGCAGTTTTGTGGCCACCAGTGGCAGCACTTGCAGTATGTGGCACTATGTGGCCATCAGTGGCAATATGTTGCCATCGGTGGCAGTATAAGGCCATCAGTGGCAGTATGCGGCCATCACTGGCAATATGTGGCAATTGGTGGCAGTATGTGGCCATCAGTGGCAATATGTTGCCATCGGTGGCAGTATAAGGCCATCAGTGGCAGTATGCGGCCATCAGTGGCAATATGTGGCAATTGGTGGCAGTATTTGGCCATCAGTGGCAGTATGTGGCCATCGGTGGCAGTATTTGGCCATTGGTGGCAGTATTTGGCCATAGGTGAAAGTATGTGGCCATCAGTGGCAGTATGTGGCCATCCTTGGCCATCAGTGGCAGTATGTGGCCATCAGTGGCAGTCCGTGGCTATCAGTGCAGGTATGTGGCCACCAGTGGCAGCACTTGCAGTATGTGGCAATATGTGGCCATCAGTGGCAATATGTTGCCATCGGTGGCAGTATAAGGCCATCAGTGGCAGTATGCGGCCATCAGTGGCAATATGTGGCAATTGGTGGCAGTATATGGCCATCAGTGGCAGTAGGAGGCCATCGGTGGCAGTATGTTGCCATCAGTGGCAGTAGGAGGCCATCAGTGGCAGTATGTGGCCATCGGTGACAGTCTGTGGCCATCGATGGCAGTATATGGCCATCAGTGGCAGTAGGAGGCCATCGGTGGCAGTATGTTGCCATCAGTGGCAGTAGGAGGCCATCAGTGGCAGTATGTGGCCATCGGTGGCAGTATGTTGCCATCAGTGGCAGTAGGAGGCCACCAGTGGCGTGTCTCTGATGTCTCCTGAAACTTACTTGGATTTCAGATACGCCTCCCTTGACTCCCTGCCAAAAATAGCGGGGCCACATTCCCTAAGAAAAACTTGTGTTTTTGTCACTTCCACTATGAAGTCATGATGAATAAAAAGTATACAGTAAGTACTGTATACTTTTTAATATCGGTTCCACAGCATAAATATGAATGCAAAAATAGTGTACATATTGTACTATTCTCAGTGACAATTATAGGTATGGGCATACCAATATTTAGGCATGATCCACGTATGATAGCAATGATTTTGGAGCGTGGCACATTGAAGACCAGTAAATCCAACTATCCATCCAGTGTCCCTTACCACGAATCCTCATCACCAGTGTGTATTGCTCAATTCTGCCAGGCAGTGGTGACTGGCCCATAGAGGGCGCAGTTTACCAGGTTTTTTTTTGTTATTATTATTTTTTTAAATGATTATTTCTTAGTTTGAGAATTATAATGAACGATAATGGTATGGATTCAAAATGTAGGTGCTCTTGGGTACACCAGAGACACGCCACAGACATGCCACCAATGGCCACTGTGGTAACACTTCCTGCCATTGCCACTGGGAGGATCTAGCTGTCTCTCAAAATATATATATATAATATCCGTGCAGGATTCATTACATTAAGACTTGGACTGACTCTGATTATGAAATTATATTAAATCTGATTAAGACACATTAGTTTACGAATATCACAGTAGAGTATCAGGTGTTCCGATGTGTCAAGTCATGTGATCCTTCAGTCTTTGCTATTTTCTCTTTCTCTCTGTGCCTTCGTCCTTCCACCTCTTGAGTCATTGAAGAGGTCAAGGTTCATAAAAGTCCTCAAATGACAGAATCGGAAGCGATGAGGAGAGGTGAGTCAGGAGAGAGGCGTCGTTCAGCCGTTGACGCTGTGACATCATTGACGTTTGCGAGAGCCGCCGGCTTCATTACGGCTGCGACAAGTTTGATTCTCGCAAGAAACAAAAGAAGATTGTGTTTTTATCATGAGCTCTGTTTCTAACATCTGTTTGTTTGTCCGTTCCCGCCTGAGTGAGTGAGTCGTTCAACATCATCGCTATTGCATCTCAGATCAACGAAGCTAAATGCTAATATCACTTGCTAGCTTCAAGCTTAACACACTGCATTTTGGTGTTGAAGACCCTCCTCTGTGGAGGAAATGTTACTCTGGGAGGTTAAACCTGGTTAATAATCAGAGCCAATTTCGTAGTTTCCTTCCTCATCTCCATTTCTGTTTCCTTATCTTGTTTCTTATCTTGTTTCCCTATTTCCTAACTTGTTTCCTTGTTTCTTGGTTTCCTTCCTCGTTTCTATTTCTGTTTCCTTGTCTCTCATTTTTGTTCCTTATTTCCGATCTAAAAGTACTTTAATTTATTTACGCATTTACGGAGGACATACTCTCAGTACTGAATATATAGAAATACTACAACTTTGTCTTTGTGTATGTTAATATTGATAAGAATTAAGTTTTACCACATATATTAAAGTGTCTTTCCTACTTTAGTCGTCATGTCAGTTCATTCATTTTATCAGATGAATGCGTCGCACATCTCTACACACACCAAACAATTGTGTCTTACACTTACACAAAAATGTGCGTGTGTGTACGTGTGTGTGTTGAACCTTTGTGACGTCTGACCCTCCCCCGTCCTCCCAGCTATGTACTCGGTGGAGATTAAAGTAGAGCGGGACAATGTGACGGGCGAAACCAGAGTTCTGTCCTCTCACACCAAACTTCCCGTTGACTTCTCCGAACAAGGGGTCAAAGTTTACGAGGATGAGCGCAAAGGTGACATCATCGGGGATGGGTGGTGGTGGACTGGAAGGATGCTAGTCTGGCTGTAGAGTGGCACTTCAGCTAAGTCCTGTTGTCAGTCCTGAACTGGGTTGTGTCTTACAGTGGTCCACGAGATGAACGGCGAGGACGGCGTCCACCTGCTCAGCTGCACGGAGGTCGAGGAGCTCATCAACAAGGCCGACGAAGCCTCTGTAAAGTCTCAGACCGTCACGACAATCACAACTATCCAAACCACGGAGGTGCAGCAGCAGGAGACGGGTCCGGAGGCGCCCCAGGCCCCCACAGAGATCCCAGGGCTGGAAGCCAAACCCGAAAGCCAGTCGGATACCACAGAAGCCACCTCGGAGAACCCCGTCACGATGGTGTTCATGGGATACCAGAACGTGGAGGACGAGGACGAGACCAAGAAGGTTCTGGGCCTGCAGGGAACGGTGAAGGCCGAGCTGGTTCTCATCGAGGACTCCGACGGGAAAACCTCACCGGGATCGGCTAAAGATCCCCCCCCTAGCATTCCGATGGCTTCGCCGCCGGTCGCCGTCCCTCAGACGGCTGCGCCCTCCGACCCTGAGGCGAAGGCGGCGACTAACGGCGACACGTCCGGCGAGACGACAGAGGGAACGGTGGCGCTGAAGAAGGAGAAGCAGCCATGTAAGTGCTGCAGCATCATGTGAACCGACACGCGGACAAACACCCACAGGAACTCCACCCACTGCCCGCAGCCCCTCCAGCTACATCGCTTCTGTTCATCTTATAAACCTTTTGTTTCGACCCCCACCATGTCCTGACGGAAACCTCACCACCCTAGCTGACCTTTGATCCCGGACTAATTTAAACTGTAATGTTTTTAGTGAGTTTCTGTCTTTTTTTTTCTTTTTTTTTTAAGCTGAATAAAAGTGACCCGCAAGATGAGTCGTGAACACATGCGCACCTCTCACTGCCACGC
The DNA here is from genome assembly GCF_982586985.1 of Callionymus lyra. Lineage (NCBI taxonomy): Eukaryota > Metazoa > Chordata > Actinopteri > Syngnathiformes > Callionymidae > Callionymus > Callionymus lyra. The sequence goes on from NC_141819.1 coordinate 6,899,667, forward strand.
CCCGGAGTCTGCCTCGGTCCTTGACCTCACCATCGTGTTCCTTTGCTTTGGCACATTTGAAATCATCACCGCATCTGTTTTTTATTTCATGAAACATCGTGCTTCATGACCATCAGCTGACTCACTCATGCCCTCCAGCCATCCTCCCCAAACACTGGATGAACAGATCATCAGTTCACCAGTCGATCCTCCATGTATGTAGAAGTCTGGTTCTGAGGACCAATGCTGCCCTCATTTCTTCAGAAAGTCCTGGTCCACCTGTGGGAGGTTAGTCCCGCCCTAGTTCGAAGCAAACCGGAGAAATCTGTATCCATCAAATATCTAAGATATTGTCACATAACACGAATTTGGTTCAGAAAATCCCCTTGATTGAAATGAAATCTTTGTTTAAGCAGCCACAAGCCTAGGGACCGCCCTCACTCCTGCTTCCTAGGTCCAACACACGGACCTCCTGATAGATACAAAGGCCGTCCTTCTCCACCCTCGAAGTGACTAGAGACTGAGGAGTTATTCCGAAGTGTCCCGCTGGATTATATTATTTTGAGGTTTTTCCAAAGTCATGCGGACGAAGTTTAAAACCGTTAAAGGCCTCTATTCTATTCTCTATTCATTTTTGGTCCTAGTAACGTAACCTAGTAACCTGTTCTTGGAGTTTGAAGATTCAAGTAAAACGTTTTTAGGCCCTGCTACTAATCCAGGAGCTCTTATCCAATCACCCTTTTGGCAAAATTGCAAAGTTGTGGTGAATTTGTACTGGTTGCTGCAACGCCAACACCAGTACAAGTGCATCATGACCTGGAGGGTTGAGACGACTAACGACTGACTGACACATTTTCTACTCACCCTAATGTTGGATGTTTTAGATTATAGAGAAAAATGTTTGTTCATTTTAATGTAGCGACTGGAGCTCAGGTGTCTTTGTCTTCATCTTTGTCCAAAAAGACAAAAACATCCAAATACCTACAAGCTCTTCCAGTTTAGAGAGTAGACTGGAAGCTTTTGGATATTTACAGAGTAATTCCTGTCTGTGTAGCATGTTAGCCTTTTAGCTTTTGCTACAAATAATCTTTAAATATAGACTTGTTTAAGTTCTTTTATAACATTTCTTCTCATGTGGGGCTTCGATCCAAGATGGATGTTACAGTCGAGCAGTATATGGAGGTATTTTGATGTTTTTAAGTGTTTTTTTGGACGAAGATGAAGACGAAGACAACTGAGCTCCAGTCGCTACATTAAAATGAACAAACATTTTTGTCGATAACTCTAAAATGAACAGATATCTCTGAAAACAATCCCAACCCTTAGTCGACGTGAGTAGAAAATGAGTTTGAATTTTGGGTAAATTAATCATTTTCAGCATCCTGGTTAATTTAAAATAATCTACTCAAATAAACTTGCTGGTGTCCAGTAGAGGGCAGCACTGTTAACAAAGTCATAAAACAACATTCTTCCGATTACAAAAATAGCAACATACAAGTGGTGCACCTCAGGGCTCGATTTCATACCCAGCAAAGCTTCACCCTTTCTCTGTCAAACCATCGTGTGTCGCTGAAGCGACTGCTGGCGTGACTTCCTTCATGACTCGAAGTGACCTCGACTCCCCAGGTTGACGTGCTCCATGTCTCCCAACAGACTTGATCTTGACCCGCCAGTGACCCGCGGTCCTTCTCGCGCCGTTCCCAAGAGTGTGGACAGAAGTCGTCCGAGGACAGTTTGAGAAAGTTCCGCTGGGTCGTGAAGCACTGTCGCAGATTCCCGATCAGTTTGTCGTTGAGCGCTGCGTCACGCTAATGTAGCCTCCTGAGCTAAGCTAACCTGTCTACTAACCAAGTGCCTGCAGGTTTTGTGTATAAAGCATCAGGCTAACTGTTGTGTAGCCACCCGTGCTAACAAAGCTTCCACCAGTACCAAGCCTTCGTACTGAGCGACCTAAGCTGACCTTTAAAGCTAGCTTTTATGTTGCCTTCACTGTTACTGTCTGATGAAGTCGCGTGGATTCAAACCATCTCTGTCGATGTCAACCATGTATGTTGCTACAATAAGCTAGCTTGTTGATGAAGAAACTTCTGTCAAATAAATCATCAAGAAAACAGTTTTAAAGTCATGTTATTTGCAGTAACAAGAAATCTACAATTCATTTTCTTCCTAAAGTTTAACTAATATGAAACTCTCCTGACATAATAAATGTTCTTCCTCTTCAAGACACAGTAAGTTCCTCATCATGACCATGTTTTCAACTTATTACTTTATAAAGTTGCTCTGAAATCTGGGCGAACGAGAGGTTACGAGAGTCCATTATGACATAATAATGGCTTCAATCCTCCTCCAGCCAGCGGTAATGGAGCCCCGCTTTGTTTGCATAATGAGTCCCTTGGAGGTGAAGACTTCTGGGATTGATGACATGCGGTGACAAACCTCCATGATATACCAATCACAGCAGATTTTGTAACATATATACTTGTGGTACCGGATTTATCTCAAATTTAAACAAAATTGATTAATCTTTAATTACATTTGCTTTAACCCTTTAAAACCCAATATATTATTATAATATATAATAACTTTATTGCGTAATCTATATTCATAACTCTGAAGAAACATTATTTTATTTTGTTATTATTAGTGCAGTTCTACTTTATTACTTTTTTATAAATACAAAAGATTTGTATGATCAGACATTACATTTAATACAAGCCATAGTTGTTTTAATAGTTTTACTTTATTGTATGTTTTTCTTTTGTTCTCTTATATTTATTTTCTAAACATTTTTTTTAATTATTTCCCTGATTATTACACTTTTTGTTTCAAAACGTATAAAAACACATTCATTTAAGTCATGTTTCAAGCATACATTCAAAGAGAAAAACATCTTTAATAATATACGTTTATTTATTTTTCAATAATAATTTAAAACAATACTTTTTACCACGTTGTCTTTTTTTCCTCCGAGAACATCTGATTTATTTATTTGGTGTTTTTACCACACAAAGGTCTGAACTTTCCCACCCTCTCTCCGCCCTTGAACACATCACCCGTCACGGGTGTTTCTGCGCTGCTTTAGTTATGCGTTTCTGTTTAACCTTCAACACTCTGCTGCTGTGGCGCCCCCTGCAGGAGAGAAACGTCATCGCGTTTATTACAAATGTGTCCATACATCAACAAGATGTTGTTTAATTGTTTAATTTCTTCAACTGATCTGTGGAACACGAGCATCACCAGAGGAAGAATCAAAAGAAGAAGTTAATACAAGTTAATATATCAAATTCAAGATATTGAAAAACAAAAATAAACCTAATTAATATTTTATTGGATTTAACTTTTGTTTCATGATATTACTTTACTTACTATTTTTCTTTCGACATCAAGATATTTGATATGCATTTAATTAAACTATCAATTATGAAATATATATGGACTCATCATGTAAACATAATATATATTGTTTTATTTATTTTTTCATTCAAGTGAATAACAAGTCAGTTAAAAATTAAACTGATATGATTGATGTTTAAGTTCAATACTTAAAAAAAATGAGTGTGTGTGTGAGTATGTGTGTGTTTGTGTCTAAATGTGTGTGTGTTTGTGAGTATGTGTGTGTTTGTGTCTAAATGTGTGTGTGTTTGTGAGTATGTGTGTGTGTTTGTGTCTAAATGTGTGTGTGTTTGTGAGTATGTGTGTGTGTTTGTGTCTAAATGTGTGGGTGTTTGTGAGTGTGTGTGTTTGTGTCTAAATGTCTGTGTGTTTGTGAGTGTGTGTGTTTGTGTCTAAATGTGTGTGTGTGTGTGTGAGAGTATATGTGTGTTTGTGTCTAAATGTGTTTGTGTTTGTGTCTAACTGTGTGTGTGTTTGTGAGTGTATGTGTTTGTGTCTAAACGTGTGTGTGTTCGTGAGTGTGTGAGTGTGTGAGTGTGTGAGTGTGTCTATGTGTGTGTGTGTGTGTGTGTGTGTCTCTGTGTGTGTGCGCATGTGTATGTATGTGTTTGTGAGTCTGTCTATATATGTGTGTGTGTGTGTTTGTGAGCTGGGGTGTGTGTGTATGTTTATATGTGTGTTTGTGAGTGTTTCTGTGTGTGTGTTTATATGTGTGAGTGTGTGTATGTGGTATGTGAGTGTTTGTTAGTCTATCTATATGTGTGTGTGTTTGTGAGTGTGTCTGTGTGTGTTTTTGTGCGTTTGTGTGTGGGGGTGTGTGTTTATATGTGTATGTGTTTGAGTGTGTTTGTGAGTGTGTGTATAGGCGTGGCTGGTCATTGTGTTTGTTTTGTGTTGGTCAGCAGCATTCCTGCGGAAATTTCTCTGCTCAGCAACACACGCACCCCTTTGCGTGCGCGCGCACATACACACACACACACAAATTGGTTGCTATAGCAACAACCTCATCAATACGATCTAATGACCGATCAAGTGCAACTGAATTTAAATCATTGAAAGTTAAGATTATTGTTTAAACTTAATTTATCTTAACTGAGATGCTTGAATCTCGTATTGAACGCACATGTAATACGCGCGCATAAACTCTCTCACACACACACGCACGCACCCACACGAACATACACGTACACACACACACTCACTGTCGTGCATCAGCGAGTGCAGCAGCAGGTGAGTGTGTTTGTAAGTTGTTGGTGTGATTTTAACATGAATTAATGTAAATAGACATGAATATAAATAAACCAGAACAACAACATGTTAGTTCATAGAATATTAACTTCTATATTTATTATCATTTATTGATTACGTTTTTTTTAAGTTGCAGGAAGCATATCATATATATATATATATATATATATATATATATATATATATATATATATATATATATATATATATATATATATATATATATATATATACAGTATATATACAGTATATATATATATATAAATGCTATCGTTTTATATATATATAGGATATGCTTCCTGCAACTTAAAAAAACCGTAATCAATAAATGATAATAAATATAGAATATAGAAGTTATTATTCTATGAAGTAACATATATATATACGTATATATAAATGCTATCATTTTTTTAAATATATATATATACAGTATATATATATAAATGCTATCGTTTTTTCTAAATATATATTTATATATATATATTTAGAAAAATGCTTCCTACAACTAAAAAAACGTAATCAATAAATGATAATAAATGTGTGTGTAAAGTTTATATTATTCAAATGAAATAGTTTTAGGTGTTTTCTGTTATTTCTATGTCAATACTTTACAGACAAATAGCGACAATAATCTATAATATTTGTCAGTATTTATATTGTTTATAATTGAATACGTTAAAACATATTAATACATATTTTAATCGATAATTCAAAGTTTGTTGTGTTGTGAGTCTGAACTTTGAGAAAATATTGTGACGTCAATCAATATTGTTGCTGTCAATCATTGTTGAATCTAGAATTGACCTTGTGCATTCTGGGAAATCTTGCCATCATACGTGCGTTGATTGTTCCTCACAGCCCTGGTGAAGATGTGACGTCATCGCCGCCGTCAGAATGTTCCGGTACACGTCACCATGGCAGGTTCTCTGCCACAGTCTGGATCGGAACCACAGAGTGAGTCTCGGAGCTTGTGTTTGACATAGATGTCCAGCAGGGGGCGGCAGATCACACGTTACACACGAAACTCTGACTTGAACGAGTCTTGAATCGAGTCATAGTTAAAACTTTTTTATTGATTCTAAAATGAGGTTGTTTTTAACGCGTTGACTTAATAAAAATGAATATAAAGGATATGTAGTTTTTAATTATGCTTTTATCCGTTGAAATCCACATCCGGGCTCAAATATATTGTTTGGAATAAACTATTTTATTAACATTTAATCTGGTTAAAATATTGTTATTTTCGTGAAGATCTGGAATGGAAGTAAATCAATGCCATTATAATATCGAATATATAAACATTAAAACTGTTTAAATGTTGATTTTTCTTTCAATTCAACATTAAATTAATATTTCGAATCATTTCATTCAAGAAGAATTAATCAAAACGTTGTTTTTTACATTTAATAATTAGAATATTTTGAATTTGAATAATTTAATTAAAAATACTTGTATGTTCTTTAAAAAAAAAAAAATTAATTAATTATTCAACAAAATCAATTTCAATTTTACATTATACAACTGAAATATATTATTATATTATTATACAAATACAATGGATGATTGGATGATGGATGGATGATTGGATGATGGATGGCTGGATGGATGGATGGATGGATGGATGGATGGATGGATGGATGGATGGATGGATGGATAGATGATGGATGGATGGATGGATGGATGGATGGATGGATGGATGGATGGATGGATGGATGGATGGATGGATGGATGGATGGATAGATGATGGATGGATGATGGATGGATGGATGGATGGATGGATAGATGATGGATGGATGGATGGATGGATGGATGGATGGATGGATGGATGGATGGATGGATGGATGGATGGATGGATGGATGGATGGATGGATGGATGGATGGATGGATGATGGATGGTTGGATGGATGGATGGATGGATGGATGGATGGATGGATGATGGATGGATGGATGGATGGATGGATGGATGGATGGATGGATGATGGATGGATGGATGGATGGATGGATGGATGGATGGATGGATGGATGGATGGATGGATGGATGATGGATGGATGGATGGATGGATGGTGGATGGATGGGTGGGTGGGTGGGTGGATGGATGGATGGATGGATGGATGGATGGATGGATGGATGGATGGATGGATGGATGGATGGATGGATGGATGGATGGATGGATGGATGGATGGATGGATGGATGGATGGATGGATGGATGGATGGATGGATGGATGGATGGATGGATGGATGGATGGATGGATGGATGGATGGATGGATGGATGGATGGATGGATGGATGGATGGATGGATGGATGGATGGATGGATGGATGGATGGATGGATAGATAGATAGATAGATAGATAGATAGATAGATAGATAGATAGATAGATAGATAGATAGATAGATAGATAGATAGATAGATAGATAGATAGATAGATAGATAGATAGATAGATAGATTTAAGAAGTCAAAGCATGTGATGTTGGAATGTTGTCCTCCGGTTATATAATATTTTTTGCAGAGTCAGCTCTTCAACTTTCATCTCATGATCTTAACCCTTAAAATAATGTTGTAAAATAATGTTATAAAATAATGTTGTAAAATAATGTTGCGTCATCGTGATCGAATGTGCGCTTGATTGAGGGGGCGGGGCTTAAGCGCGGGGGGGCGGGGTTGAGAGTTTGCGACAGAGTTGAACTTCAGTCATTTGACTCAGTTCTGCTGCAGAAGGTTTCACAGGTGAGAAGCCTCGGAATTATTTATTATTTTACTCTGTGAGGCTGGTTTTGCTGTTAAGCTGCTGTCGTGACATGAATTTAAAAATAAATAAAATTTAAAGCCAAAAATACAGAATGTAGAGGTTCCAAGAGATGCTAGCTTAGCATGTTGTTTAGCTCTGTTGCTGTTTTTATCCTTTAAAGTCGAGTCGTGATCATCCGTGCGGTTGTTTTCATGGTGGAGTTGAGGAGTCAGGGCTAAAAAAAGCGGTAACTTTGAGTTTTATCAGCAGAAAACAGAACCAGACTCCAGCAGAGGTTCTTATCTGTGAGTGACAGCGTTAGCTCCGGGGGGCTCTGATGCTAATGCTAACTCACCCACTGATGCTAACGTGCTTCTAACTTGACAAATATGATTGAATCTGTTGTTACCTGTAGACATTTGAATTAAAGAAGTAAAGAAACCATCATTGTCACAACTTGTTAAAATGATGCCAGAGATATCAGTATCATGGGATAAATATTAAGAAAGTTAAGGATTATTTCATTTAATTTCTGCTCAACCTTCTCAATAATAAGTCAATACGGGTTCAATATATTTTAGGTTTGACCTTTTTGTTAAATCTGACGTTCAAAATAACTCATGACGTGCTCAATATTTACCCCATTTTACAAAGGTTGGTATCATTGTATCAGTATAACATAATGTTAAATAAATCAATGAACAATTAACTCTCCAAATATGCTTAGAGGAAAAAAAGGCGAATAGGCCAGATTGAAAAAACATGCAATAAGTTGTTTAAAAATACAGTATTAGAAACGTAAAGCACAGTTAAAATGTCATTTCAATGGATGAAATTCCGTAGAGTTGGAAGTGAAAATTTCAGAAAACCAGGAAATCCGCAGGTCCAATGAATCGGTTTGTGAATCTATCAATTATCTCTTAATTATCTTTTTCACCTAATGTTTTGTCGAGTTAAAACTGTCAGACATTTGTGGCGCATGTACTACGAAAATTCCGATTTTCTTGATGAACTAGGACTTGTGTTCTACGTCATTAAGAATTGATGTGTAGTATAGTTTGATCGATCGAATGTAAAAATCGACCACCGCTGATTTCCAGGAAGCGGCAAATACACGCATATGATATAAAAACTTTTTATTTATAATCTAAACATCACAATTGTTGCCCTTTAGTTATTAAGGTGTTTGTTTTTTCGTCCTACAAAGTAACAACAATCTTCTATTGCTGATCCAGTTATTAACCAGACAAGCTACTGTTTTGGTTAAAGTACATTTTGTCATGTTTATGGTCCAAAACTGCAATTTTTGAGTGTTAATTTGATGTTAATAAAACACAATCACATGATTTGCAGTCCATAAAAACATGATCAATAAATGTGGTTGGATTAAAAACCAACCACAACTGCAGTGTTAAGCCTGTTATCTGTAGATTGTTTATTGCTGTATGTCATATAAAAACTACAATAATAATCTCCAGCCTAGTTATGAAGACACTGATCGCTGCAGTCTCGACACCATCCTGGTCATCTTTCCACTCCATATCCAGCATCTTTACGACTTGAACTAGTCGTGTAAAGTCGCCTATAAACTGATAAATGTCACGTCGTTTTTCAAGTTTCATGAATGAGATTGACATGTAGATTTTAATCGACATATTCAAAAGATTTGTTGGAAGTAACAACTTCAGTGTTAGAAAATGTGTTGCACTGATGTGTCGACCAAGCTTCATGAAGCGGTGTCATATTCTTCAGGGGACAGTAGGGGGCGCCCTCAAGTGAGGTTCAATAGAATAGCTTTTCAAAGCAATAGATTCCATAGAGCCGACCAGGGCAAAGTGCGGCCCTTTGACTGAATTTATGCGGCCCTCGTAATGTCAAGGTATGATCATGTATAAATGGTTCTAATGCATTAACAAATGTATTTTGTATTTATTGTTAATTTACATTTAAACATAACACTTCCCTCCTTTTTGTGTGTAATTTTTTGTGTATATATTGATCCCTCAAAATATGTATTTTTTAATTTATTTGAAGAAATGTTTTGAAAAAAAATCGTCTATACAAGAATAAAATTGCAGCTTATTTAGCTAAATAAATGTCGTGTCCATTTTCTTTAGGGAGTTTTTCGTCTTTCTTTTTGCTTGACGGCCCCTAACGACATTCACAGAATTCAATGTGGCCCTTGAACAATTTTAATTGCCCACCCCTGTTATAGAGCAAAGAGTGACATCTAGTGGACTCAGGAAATAATGACACTGCTTCATGAAGCTTCATCGACACATCACTAGTGTTTAGTTTACTTCTCAGATAAAGTCCTACTCAACAAACATATTAGTTTATCGGTAAAATTGCAACTTTTTAAATTGAAATTATCCTAATAGGAAGTGCGTTTTAACAGAAACATCAGCTGAAAAATAAATAAAAATGTTTATTAGAAGTTTCAAAATATATAGAAATGTTTAATAATTTATGTTGGATGTAAATTGATTCTTCAATGAGCTGAAAATCCCAAATATACGTTCAAAAACTACTGACATTCTTGACAAGTACGCTCTGTTACTTGAGTCATAGTAAGGATTGTCGTCTACTTCCCTGTGACAATACATTTCTATAACTTTCTGTTTCACAAGCAATTAAATGTGTTTCGTTTTAATTCCTCGTCCTGTTATCATTAGTGGAAATACTATCAACGCTTGCTTTGTGTGTTTTTCCCGGTCGTGTCACTTTAAAGAAAAACGTTGATGAAGAATTAGACGCCGAACATATTCATGGCTGTTCTCATAATCCAAAACATTGCTTAATCCAATCCGGGCGTCACACCGTCTTTAATATTCAAAGCGATGAATTTCTAGTGCCTTCATGTGTGACGGACACCTCTGGAGCAGACGACTCGCCCCCAGCTTTATTCTACTCAAACCCCCTAAAAAAAACTCTCAGAACACGGATTTAACCTGTAGATGATGACCTTGAAGTGGCGCCGAGACCAAATGTATCACCGTGAGCGAAACTATCTTTCTTCAAACAGCAACTCCAGAACACAACGTTTGAACTAACTTTAGATCTTTAAATCTGTGAATTTTACTTGTTTCGTATGAGTTTTACACACATTTTATTGTCCAAACGCTTCTTTATCATACTCTGTGTTTTTATCTTTCACAAGGACTTTTATTTTCACCCTCTTGGTGGATTATGAGGTTGATTTAAGATGATTTTGTAATATTTTTATAAAAAAATCTTTAATAGTTTTATTATTGGTGACGTGTTGATTTAAAAATTATTTTCTATTTCATTTATAAATTTTTTGTATATTTTTGCATTAAACTACTTTTATTACAGTGGCAACTTTTTTTGCGTCTTTACTTTTAGTTTATTTTTAATTTAAATTGCATCTAAATAAACTCTTTGTAGTCATTTATTCTCTGTTTTACAGATAGGTGTGATTTGTTATTGTTTTTGTGATGAAGGATTGGAATAAAAACACATTTTGCTGACACTATTAAGACACCATTATTTTGCTTAAAGGTAGATTTTGAATTAATATCGTTTAAAATAAATGTAAATAATCTTCACTAATGCTCAATTTTCAGTTAAAGTAATAACAAAAGGGAATATATATATATATATATATATATATATATATATATATAAAATTCAATTGTAAACTTTATTACTTTCCGCTCTGAAGTTCCCTAAAACCGTAAAACACAAAGTTTAATTTTCACAATAAACATACTCTACTCTCGACTGTTTCCATAGCAACCATTCGGTCCTGGTTACTGTTGCCATAGTAACTTGATATTTTCTTCATTGCTGCTGTAAAAAAAAAGAAAAAGTAGTTTCTCATTCAAAGGTGCGATTTTTTTTTTTTTTAAATCTTCATTTAGAGTTTATATACCCTTGTGTCATCTCGGGGTCAAGGTGATCCGAAGGCCCCAAAACAATTGTGTTTGTGTTATCCCTTGTGTCGTCTCCAGGTCAAGGTCAACGACCTCCCTGGCTTCCATAAATACATATGCAGTGGTGGAGGTTGTTTATCTTTGTGAACACACGTTTGTTTTTCGGGCCTTTGGGTCATCTTGACCCTGAGATAACACAAGGGTGAATAATGTAATTAAATACAGTTAAAATGACAAACACACAACTGTTGGAAAGACTGAACAACTTGAAGTATTCCTCCTTCAGCATGCGTTTGTTTTTCTAATGTTTGTTCATTTTCATTTCTCTTCCAGAGACGGGCAGTGAGTTGTCGAGATGTTTTGACCCTCCAGCGGTTTCAAACTCCTCCCCGTTCCGTGCCCTCTGCGGTCATGGACACCAGCCAGAGACGATGGGTGCTGAAGCCCCTCTCGCCTCAGCTGCAGAAGTCCGACCTCCGGGTCCTGGGCACCCCGTCACCGGACACCCACCGGGTCTTCCACTTTGAGAGCGCCACGTTCACTCACAGCACCTCCTTCGCGGACGTGGAGAGTCAACAGGACGGGGACAACACCAGCGACGAGTGGCCGTCCATCGCTTCCACCACTTCCAGCAGCCGATCGGGTTCCCAGTCTGGGTTCTACTCCTTCGTGGACGACCCCACCAGTCCTGAGGCGGAACTGAACGAGGCCTGGCAGGTGTCGTCCCGCAGGCAGGCTCAGCTGGCGACCCTGAAGGAGGACTCCGCTTTCAAGCTCCAAACCTACGCCATTAACAGGAAGCCGGAGCGTCTCTTCGCGGACGACGACGAGTCCAAGTTCTCAGTGGAGCTGAAGAGCAACACCCGGGTCGTAGAAGTAGAGGATGAGGAGAAGCAGCTGCGCGCGGAGATCATCCGAAATCAAGCGCCCAAGAGGTTTTCCATGGAGAAGAAGAAGTTCGTGCAGACGTCAAGTCTCCTCCCGTCGACCCACAAAATGATCGATGGTTTCAGTTTGACCTTCAGTCCAGTAGAAGCCAGGATTCGCCCGACTCGACCCACCGAGCCGGGGACCATCAACGAGGATCAAATCAACTTCAGCGCAGCCCGACAACAGTTCCTCAAGCTGGAGCAAGAGCGATCCGAAGCTCTCACAACGCCTCCGAGGTCCTTGAAGTTCAAGTTCTCCCCGCAGACAAAGATCAAATGGAGGGAAGACGTGAAACACGAAAACACCCCGGAGAGGAGCTGGGTCAAGAGTCCGGTTAAGAAGAGTCTGAGCCTCGAAGACTTGGACTCCGGCCTGGAGGAGCTGTCGCTGGACACTCCCGGAGGGTACACCAGTGATGATGGAGTCTTCAGTGAGAAGCTCAGCAGCGACGCTCCAGAGACCCCCATCCAGAGGGAGATCAGGTTGGCTGAAGAACGCGAGGCAAACCTGCGACGGTCCAGAGGCCTGAAGCACAGCAGCAGCCTGGACATCGTCGAGATCAAAACCAAGCTTGTCCAGTCGCCACTCACACCCATCAAGACCAGAGACAAGAGCCGGGTCAGTTTTGTTTTTCAGAAGGAGATCCAGAAGGAGAGCCAAAGGAAGGATCTTCCTCAGCCTCTTCGTCATATCGAACCGGAGGAAGTCAGAGGGACAGTCGGAGGGTCTGAGGAGTCTTTGCCTCCCTGCTGTCCACACCGGCACCCCGAGGAGTCCTCGGTCTACACCCACAGGAGCTCAGAGCTCCAGACACCAAGCTCCTCAGATTTGCTTGCATATCAGCGAGGGAAGACTCCGCTGTGGAGGGAGAACCAGGAGAGCTCAGGTTTGCAGCCCAGACGACAAGGAGCTCCAGACTTCATCGAGAAGGAGATTGAGGAGTCGCTGAAGAGGGAACAAGAGTTGAGGGAGCAGAGGGAGTCGCGGGCTTCCAGGGAGGAGATCCTGTGGTCTCCGAAACCTCTGGTGGATCCAGCAACCGAGATCGACCAGCTCTACCTGGCTGGCTCAGGTACGTCAACGACCAGGACGACCTGGTATTCCTTTAGCGTTCTGCGTCACTTTCTTTTTGTTTTTCTGGAGATGAAATCTTGTTTGCCATAACTACGCCCACTCTGCTGTGATTGGTTAAACATGGAGGTTTTTCACCGCGCGTCATCCATCCCGGAAGTCCCCACCTCCAAAAGACTCGTTGTATAAACAAAGAGGGGAGTGACTACAGCTGGCTGGAGGAGTGAAGCCATTATTACGTCATAACGAGCTCTCGTAACCTCTCGTTCGCCCAGATTTCAGACCGGGGTGAAACTTATAAAGTAAAAAAAAAATCGTTAATACTAAATAATTACAAATGCTTGGTTTTATTCTCAAATTACTTTTAAAGTTGCAAATTTATTTCAGAACATTTACAAGTCAATCTTAGCATTTTAAATGTTCAGTCAATGGGGATTAAACGCAGCCAATAACTCATTATTTTTGATGGACAGTGTAAGTTGTCTTGTCAAGAGAGAGAATCTCATCAAATGTTTTGTGGTTTTTAGATGGTTTGTCGTCAATCATTCACTCGGACGCTCTTTAATGTTGTTTAATTGTATGGTTTTGAACCAGGCGTGTCAAACTCCATCATACAAGGGACCGAAATACTTTAGCAGTGTCAGTCGAACAACATTTACCAGATATAATCTTTATTGTAGCATCTTTATCTCTGTGTTTGTCATTTCTCAACAAACCCTCTCAGTAAAATTCAGTTTTTACAGTTATTGTACGTCTTTAAATGATCACTTATCTTACACACTGACATTTTTGTGGTTCTCGGTGTCAACATGAACAACCGTCGCTACACAAATACCATGTGGGTGGGACATGTTCGGCCCCCCAAGGCCGTGACACAATCCTCGATCCGACCTTTCAAGCAGTCCATCGATGGAAGGATCAACCGGGCAAAGTCTGACGCTGCTGTCGTACCAGACAATCAGTAACTAAAACCACAAAGTAACCAAAGTCCAGACGAGTCGCTTGGAATCTTCTCTAATCAGTAACTCGAAGACTCACTAAACCTGGACCTTGACGCTCGGCGAGGTTCACATGAGGTATCGTTTAGTAGAGTCATGACTGTTGCCTTTGATCGTCTTTCGCCAAGTTGTAGAACGCGATACTTCATACATTGTGCCGCCCTCTAGAGGACCACTACAACTGCTGCTCTTAATTTCATACTCGCTGACAGTTCATCTACCGTAAGCACTCGCACCGAGAGAATCCAGTCTGGTGTCGTCGGCTCAGGGCGCAGGAACCAAATACTAAATTAAAAAAGTATCTTATGAAGAAGGTAAATTATACACACGTTTTGAGTGGAAGCTAAAAATAAAGTCGCTCTGTGTGTCACATATAAACATATATAATTGCTTCTGTCATGCCTGACAATGTAATCATACCCTACACACGTAGATACGTGGGTTTTTCATGAACCAGTTATTATTATTATTGTTTCTTTCAGTAGTCTACACCTTAGTTGAGTTCATTATAAGCAGATATTCAACCAAATGACCTGTAAAAGTAGAACAACTAGAGACTTATTCGGCAGAAATCACACCTCAACACGGCCAGTAAGTTTGCTAACGTACTCGTGGGTATTGTCAACGCTACATAAGAATGCGTAATATTAGTACATCTCTGTGCGTGTCAGCTGTACCTTGATAAAACAACTTTATCAACGAGTAAACTACAAAGAAAAAAGGTAACCTAAACACGTATGTTATCTATGAGATGATAGAGTAATAAGGTAGTAAGAAAATCGTGTGGTTTTTGTCATTTGCCCATTAACTTAGAAGATACTTGACTGATTTCAAGTGATGTGCAAGGCATTCTGGGATAGCACTTACTAGCAGGCAGAGACACAGAGCTACAGCCCTCGCACTCGTTCCTTATTCCTCGACTTTTGAGTAATTACTCAGTTGTCGCTGGAGCTCTGAGTTTGATCTTGAGGGAGGAATACGGAGCTTAATGGGACCCTTATTGTGTTTTTTTGTATTATATACATTTAATTTTACATATCCTGGAAACGAAAGAGAATCAAAAGAACATGTTGATGTGGTATAACTGTATTTTAATACCTCCAGATTTACTATATATTGGCAGGAACACCATGAAAAAGAAGAGTCTTCAAACTCTTCAAAGGTTCTAGTTTGGTTATCATTATTGTATTTTAAGAAAATTATAAAAATATGTGATTTTTAGTAGCAAAATGAACCGTCAAATATCTGCATCAAAGGATAGTTGAACGAAAAAGTGAGTTAAAGAGCACAAAAAACGTGCAAAATATATATTTATATATAAAAAAACATGTGCATGTGCATTAAAAAATAAAACAAGAAATACCTGTACAAATTATACTATTTTAATAATAGAATGATTCATTGATTTATCACAATATAATCAGACATTTTTAATTAATTGATTTCATAGAGAAAACTTTATTTTGTCGACTTTACTATTTTACTATGAATGTAAAAAAAAAAAGATTTAATGTTCAAAAAGGAGATCTTTCCTGGAAACGAAAGAGCATCAAAAGAACATGTTGATGTGGTATAACTGCATTTGAATACCTCCAGATTTACTATATATTGGCAGGAACACCATGAAAAAGAAGAGTCTTCAAACAAAGCCGTGTATTTAGAATTAAATGTGTAGTGAAAGCTTGATTATTGAGCTGTTGTGTAGCTAAGAAACAGTAACTGTAGACTGGAGGGTCCTCACATGTCTGAACGAGTCCCCATAAGGTCACGGACCAGTTACTCCTTTCTTCTGGTGGTCTTTGCAGATAAACCCGGCGGCTGGTCCTCTCCTCACCCCTCGCTCCGTCAGCCCTCCATGTCTCTGGTCGCCCCTCAGCCCTGGACCACCGGCTCGTCTCCCCCCCCCACGGCGCCGCCCCCCCGCCTGCCCCCCGGCCCGGCTGGAGGTCTGACGGAGACGCTGCTCCAGGACTTCGAGGAGCGACGCATGAAGATGAAGCTGGACGAGGGCTCGGTCAGTGACCTTCAGAACTCGTTTGTGTGTTTTTGAGGGGGGTCTGGGGGGGGATTAAAGTTGAGTCACGATGGTTCTTCTCTCGTCTCAGTACGCAGGGATTCAGCCGGTGGACGAAGTCAACAACCAGGTGAGCAGCCGCGACCCTCAGGTGTTCGATGTGTCCTCCAATGTTCAGTGACATGTGTACATTTAAAATGATTAGTTAACTCAAGATACTTTAATGTTTAAACTGTTGAACCTGGAAAAACTAATCAATTCTACCAATTCTAGGTTATTGTATATAATATTTATATTATTATTATATATTAATATTATATTATATATTATTATTATATCTATTATATATAATATTTATATTATTATTATATCTTTATATTATATATTATTATATATATTATTATATATAATATTTATATTATATATTAATATTATATATATTATTATATATAACAATTCTAGGTTATTGTATATAATAATCAATACATCATTACTTTATTAATTAGTTAATTATTATATAACTATACTGTATATATATTGTATATCATTTTTATTCTTGTAGAGCTCATGTAATATTAATACACTTTTATACATTATTAATCATGTTTTTTTCTGCGTTTCATTTAAGTTAGTTGGTTAATGAAGTTGTCAAGTTACTTTCTAGTTTGGTTATCATTATTTTATTTTGAGAAAATTATTAAAAATATGTGATTTCTAGCAGCAAAATGGACTGTCAAATATCTGCATCAAAGGATAGTTGAAAGAAAAGGTTAAAGCACAAAAAACATGCAAAACATATATATTTAAAAAAAAAACATTTAAAGAAATGTGCATTAAAAAATAAAATAAGAAATACATGTACAAATTATACTATTGTTAATTTGTTCTTTATCTTTAGACTTAGATTGTATAATCTTGTTCTTTCTCTTTATTTCTCTTTGTTCTTGTTCTTATTTTATTTTATTTTTATGAATAATTGCTGTATTTGCTGTGGCTAATTGGAAAAAAACAACAATTTCCCGAAGGAGACGTCCTGAGGGATCAATAAACTTCTACCTGAACTAATATTTTAATAATGGAATGATTAATTGATTTAACACAATATAATCAGATATTTTTAATTTATTTTAATCTATTTCCTTGAGAAAAATCCTCACTGCATTTTGTCGACTTCACTTTTTTACTATGAATGTAAAAGAAAAGGATTTATGTGTTGATCGTTATAAAAAATTCAAATCCATAAGAGCGGAGACTCAAGCCGTGCCGTCGACAGGTGGTCGAGTCCACACGAGTGGTCCGACACAAGAACGTGCGAGCGCTGCGCTGGGAGGCCGGCGTCTTCAACCAGGAAGCTCCGTGAGGTCGAGCGCTGACCAGTGAGAACGGTCGGTTCGCTCACGGGGGTCGAGCCCTCGTCCAATCAGCAGCCGCTCCTACAGGTGATGAATGGAAACCAAAATGTAATTGAAAATAACGGAGGATTGTTTTAAGTTTGACTTTGAAGAGAGTTTGTATTTTTTTTGTAAACATGATTTATTGTGATCAATAAAAGGAATTTTCAAAACAGAATGAAGGGTTGGCGTTGCCTAGCAACCATATACCAGGTCAATTAAAAGATGGATCGTGATTTCCTTTTTAAAGTTACTGTTTAAAATTAAACGTCAAACATCCATTTGTGTTTATCCGACGTCAACTTCTCGCGTTTCTCTAGCAGATGTTTAACTTTCTTTGGCGATGGACAGATCATTATAATGGAGTGAAAGAAAGGAAGATATAAAGAGCAGAAAGGAAGTGAATGATAAGGTTAGAATATTATGGAGGAAGAGAAAGTAAGGATGGTGCATTAGAGTGAATGCAAGTGAAGATAGAATTGATTTATTGTCTCTTTAAAGTAAGAAATGAAGTACTATAGAGACCTGGTGAAAGGATAGAAGGTGAAAATGTTCATGATTTAAATGTTTAAAAAAAGACAAATCAACTTAAAATTAATATTTTATACTTATTATATGCAATTTGTGAAGATACGATTTTAACATCTATTCAGAATATGCGATTTATTGAGTTTTAAAAAGAAAAAAAGGGGGAGGAAACACGAGTTGCTCTCACTGTAAATGTGCTAAAGGTTCGCTGTTGGTGGAGCTGTAATGGCAAACATCCGCCAGTAGAGGGCGACACATGTCGACGGTGTGCGTTCACTTTGATCGATGCAGACGATCAGGCGTCACCCGGCTTTGATTTAGTCACGTGACTTAAGACACCCTCAGTCACTCACTCTGGAGAAGATCCCCAGTGTGGACAATGTTTAACACACACACACACACTAACACACACACCGAGTGGGCTGCGAACATGATCAATTGCTTCACACACACATATTCCTGGTTGCTGTTTCCATGGCAACAGCCTGGCTGTTGGATGGCCTCCAGGAAATAAAGAAGTGAGGAGGAGGAAGGAGATCAGACGAGAGCTGGAGTGTGAAGATGCTGGAAAACCTGGTTTATGAGGACAGTCGTGGTCCGGGAGGACCAGAGACCAGAGCGGGTGTAGAGCACAACACACACATACACACGTACACACACATTAAAACAGTAACACACTCATGGCTGCAAATACACAACTTAATGAAAAACACTTTGATTGTGTCGTTTGTGTTGCTCGTATTTATCTGGTTGTGTCTTCTCAAGAGATCCGATGTCGCTCTGCAGAAGCAGAAACCTGCGCAGAACCAGACTGCAGGACGGACTTCACTAGCCGGGGTCCTGGATGTGTTCTGAGATCTAAACTGACACGAGTGTGTAGACGAAATAAAAAGTTGTGACGAATGAAAAAAACCTCGAGCCAGAAACGTGAACTGAACAAACAGTGTGTGTTGTGTGTGTGTGTAAATGCATGTGTTATGCGTGTGTGTACATGCATGTGTGTTGATATGAGAGGGTGAGAAAGAGAGTGAGAAAAGTGTGTGTGTGTGTGTGTGTGTGTGTGTGTGTGTGTGGCTGCGTATTCATGTGTGTGTGTGTATCTGCGTGTTCATGTGTGTGTGTGTGAGTATGTGTGTGTGTGTGTAGCTGCGTATTCATGTGTGTGTGTGTGTGTATATGCGTGTTCATATATGTGTGTGTGTGTGAGTATATGTGTGTGTGTGAGTATGTGTGTGTGTGTGTATCTGTGTGTTCATATGTATGTGTGTGTGTGTGTGTGTGTGTGTGTGAGTATATGTGTGTGTGTGTGTATGTGTGTGTGTGAGTATGTGTGTGTGTGTGTCACTAACCATTACTTACTTACTTATCTCACCGTTATCAAGAGTGTTGCTGTGGAAACACTATAGTAGAGCAGTAGCATAAGTAGTAGTAATAGAAGTTATAATAGTAATAATAGTAGAAGTTATTATAGTAATAGTAGTAATAGTAGTAGAAGTTATAATAGTAATAGTAGTAGAAGTTATAATAGTCACAGTAGTAGAAGTTATTATAGTAATAGTAGTAAAAGTAGTAGAAGTTATAATAGTAATAGTAGTAGAAGTTATAATAATAGTAGTAGAAGTTATAATAGTCACAGTAGTAGAAGTTATTATAGTAATAGTAGTAATAGTAGTAGAAGTTATAATAGTAATAGTAGTAGAAGTTATAATAATAGTAGTAGAAGTTATAATAGTCACAGTAGTAGAAGTTATTATAGTAATAGTAGTTATAGTAGTAGAAGTTATTATAGTAATAGTAGTAATAGTAGTAGTAATAGTAGAGATTAAGTAGTTCAGACTTGAGAGTCAACGGTCACAAGAGTTTCAGGCTCAACCTTTGATTCTTCAATGTTTAACGACGGTTTGTTCTTTTCATCTTCAAGGTTCAAACACAGCAGGGAGTTCATTGAAGGTCATTGAAGGTCATCGAAGGTCATCGAAGGTGCGACGATAGACACGAGCGTTTTTATTGGATGAATTAAAGTCTTTATACAAATATACCTCAAGATAGATCTGAACTTCTCTGAGCTGAAAATCATTTGGAAATCACGTCATAATGGACTCTCGTAACCTCTCGTTCGCCCAGATTTCAGAGCAACTTTATAAAGTAATGAGTTGAAAACATGGTCATGATGAAGAACTTACTGCGTCTTGGAGAACATTTACTACATGTCAGGAGATTTGAAGTTTATCATTAGTTGAGATACCTGGAGAACATCTTCATTGTAGCTTCAGCTTCAGTAAATAAATAAATAAATATAAATAAAACACGATTTGTTCTCTGTACCTACAAACGACTCTTTGAACAAGACGAGGAAGTATAAGAAAGATAAGTCGAGCTCTTGATGTTGGGATTTATGCTGAGAAATATTAGGTCCGGAGGGAGTAAACCTGTGACCTTTCTGTGGTGTGTTTGTATGTGGGTTTACTCCGGGCACTCCGGTTTTCTCCCACAGTCCACAAAAACATACAGAGGTTGATTGAGAACTTGGGAAAATTGTCCGTAGGTACGAGTGTGTGTGTGAAAGGTTGTGTGTCTTTGTGTGTCCTGTGATGGACCGGCGTCCTTTCCAGGGTGTCCCCCCCCCCCCCCCCCCCCCCCTGAAGACACTGAGATAGACTCCACACCAGCAACACCAATAAGGGACTTATAGTGGTGAATAAAACGAACACATACTTTGGAAGGTACTTTTGCTGCAGAAGTACTCGCTGAGTCACAGCGGATGCGATTGTGATTCTTTGAACAGAAATAACTCTGGCACCGGTACTTGTGGATCAAGAAGATTTAATTGGGTCATGCAGCACCGTCCTCCACCGACACAAGGTTCAATAGCAGCAACGATTCTCTTTTTACATTTGACAAAATGCTTCAAGAAGACTGATGGTTTACACATTCAGGTGAACTCTGACCCCCCCCCCCCCCCGCGGTCTTTTACATCTGCACACGCGTGTGGGAGAAGATTCACACGTTTCATGATGACACACATGCAACGACACAGACACGGCAACGGCAGGCGACGGCGTTTCTCATCCCTCGTCGGAGAAGCTTCGACTGTTTCCACAAGAGGAGATGTCGTCGCCCACGTCCAAGACGCTGCTTCTGAAGGTGGATCTGGCATCAGGAACGTCAGCGACATCTTCAGAACCTGCTGCAGCCGACCATAGATTCTGTACGTACGGCTTCAGGCTACAAGCATGGAGCTGGTTCCTCTTCTTGGAAATGAAGTTCCTTAAAGTGATGGTTTCACCCACAATTAACACTCATTTTCTACTCGCCCTCATGTCGACTTAGAGTTTGATTATCCTCAGAGTAATCTGTTCTTTTTTAGAGTTATAGACAAAAATGTTTGTTCATTTTAATGTAGCGACTGGAGCTCAGTTGTCTTCGTCTTCATCTTCGTCCAAAAAGACACTTAAAAACATCCAAATACCTTCATACTGCTCGTCTGTAACGTCCATCTTGGATTGAAGCCTCGACATGAGAAGAATTGTTCATGAAAAACTTAAATTAATCTATATTTTATGCTCGGTTGTGGCAGTTATTTAAAGAACACAAGGTCTATAAACCAGAAGTACTCCAGGTAAATATCGCGATCGCTTCCAGTTTATACAGTAGGCTTTATGTACTCTGGAAACGCTTGCGATATTTACACGATATTTACACTTAAAAACAAAAATGTTTGTTCATTTTAATGTAGCGACTGGAGCTCAGTTGTCTTCATCTTCTTCCAAAAAGATACTTAAAAACATCCAAATACCTCCATACTGCTCGACTGTAACGTCCATCTTGGATTGAAGCTTCGACATGAAAAAGTAATAAGTCTGTATTTTAAGATCGTTTGAAGCAGAAGCTAAAAGGCTAACATGCTACACCGTTACAGACGAGCAGTATATGGAGGTATTGTGTTGTTCTTAAGTGTCTTTTTCAATGAAGATGAAGACGAAGACAACTGAGCTCCAGTCGCTACATTAAAATGAACAAACATTTTTGGCTATAACTCTCATAAAAGAACAGATTACTCTGAAAATAATCCCGACATTAGTCGACATGAAGCTGAGTAGAAAATGAGTGAAGTTTGAATTTCGGCTGAACTTTCCTGAACTTTCCTGATCGTGCCAACAGCGGCGATAGATATTAGCTCGTCGTCTTAGCTTACAGAACTAAATTCATTAACATTGTAATGCACCCCCTGGTTTTCAGGTTTAGCGATGGGGCGGCGGGTTGTGACGTGGGGAAGAACACGGAAGCTAATGCTCAAATTAGCCTCCAACAATTCGGTCACTGGAGTCGTCTGTAAGTTGCTGATTAAGGAGCCGTTCTGGTTCTGCACAAATCGACGTCTCCTCTTGTGGAAGTCCAAACTAAAACTCCTGCACTCGTCCGACCAACACCTTTCAGTTACTATAAACAAACCCTTGACCGTCCAACCAACCACGCGCGGTGAAGCTCACCGGTACCGATGAGGAAATCACGTCCGTGGTTTCTTAGATTTGATCTCAACGTCAGGCCTTCTGGAATTAATGCACACGATTCGCACCTTTACGAAAGAAAACTCAACACATCTCCGTCGGAGACGCACGAACACACATGCTTATCACCATAGCAACCGAGCCATCACAACAGAAAGGCGGACGACACACTTTGTATTATACAGTCGGTGTAGTTTCAGCCGGGTACCTGTAGGGGGATCACCGTGGCAGTCCCTTTCCAAAGACGGAGATTCCTGATCTTCCAAATGTCTTTTCCAGTTTCGTCCAAGGAAAGGTTTGTTGTTCTCTTGCTTCACAATTTTAACTCTGAATTTTTACGTTTTTCGAATTTGTCGCTCTTTGCGACTTTCGAATACATTGGTCGGAGCCGAGAATTCGAATCGCCCATGTTTTTTGTTTCTAATCGAAGTTTTATTGTCCGAGTTTCATATGATGACGTTTGTCAGGAGCTAGTTGGGTTCATGGTTCATAAAGAGAGTTCATTCAGGAAAAACCGAAAGAGCTGTTTAGCTTTAGCAAAGATAGCATCTTAATTAAGCGGCAGCTAAGAGTAACGTGGGAGAATTTCGACGTAAGCTAGCAAGGAAGTTGGCATGATTCACCATTGCAGGAGCAGTTAGCATTCTGAGGATGGTTTTTGTGCCTGATAAGAGAAGCAACCAACTGGCGTCCCTACCCGGGACTTCATCGATCTGGTTGGACAGCTGCGTACTCATTTTTACACGTCATGATCGCTGTGCGGATGAGCATCTGAGGTAATTACAGTATGTATGGTGATAAATATATACAATCAACCTGCTCTTACCACGAGTGTCGCTCAACATGATTGAGACTGAGCAGGACAGCCTCAAAAAGCGTATGGCTGGAGCTTCCTGGGTGGAACCCTTCCAAGCGTCTGGACCTCACTGCTGTGCTTTAGTTTTAAATAAGGCTTTTGTTTAAAAAAAAAAAAAGAGACTAATCCTTGTATCGCCGTCCTTGAAGACTTTTATAATAGTTCTCCTGTTCGTTATGATTGCGAATCTCTCGATCCAATAGGACTAACGCCGTCTTGCGTCTCATGGCCATTTCCCTTCGCTGTGCTTCGGCGGAGATCTCCATCTGAGCGTGGATGGAGGATTGAACTCGCTCGGCCTCAGCGATGAAGCGAGGTGACGCGGAGCGCCCCGGACGGAAGCTGCTTCCGTGGGCTGCCGAGTCTCCTCTGTGATGGCTGTTGAGGTCGTAGGTATCGCGCTGGTCGCCTCCATTGGACGCACCTGCCCACTCCCATGGATTACCATTTCCCGCAAGAGGTGGGGCCTGAGGTGGGGCAGGTACTTGGACAACAGGATGGTGGGGAGCGTGGGCATCCACGGTAACAATTGATCCTTCCCTCTGTGGCTCAGATGTTTGGCGGTAGTGAGGGGAGTCAGCACTAGACGATGTTCCAGAACCAGTAGAGGTGGATTCTGAGGACTTATCTCCTGAGGATTGAGATGGCAGGAGGCCTTGCTGCTTGGACATGGCAATGACTTGCATAAGTCTTGGCTGGGTATTGGCACCATGAGAAGACGAATCCCCAGTTGCCTTTTCCCGTATAGCCAGCCACTTAGCACGCGTTACTGCACTTTTTGGCGAGACTGGAGGGGGTCCTGCCTCATGGATTTGAGGGGCTCTAGGAGTTGCTACGGCCACAGGTTTCGTCCCTGGTGGAGGAGTGGGGTTTCGGCTGGTAGCCCCTCTACTTGAATGAACAGAAGGCTGGTAAATGGGGGCCTGTGATCCCCCATCATCAGTGGTGACTGAGCTCCTCTCTGAGCCCTCCTCACTCGCCTCTCGGTCGATATCCTCTCGTGGGCTTTGCCCCCTCATCTCCATTGACTTCTGTTTCCACTCTGACATCAACTGCTGGGACCTCATAGGGTCCATTGGAACTTGAACGGCCTTCAGACGCCTTTGGACTGGTTGTACCGGCTGAACGGGTTGCACAGGCTGGACTGGATCACCTGAGCCTTCACCAAGCCCCCCGTTGACATTCATCGAGGCCCGAGGTAGTGTGTTACTAAAGGTCAGCATGGTCTCCTTCCCCATTGGGCTGCGTGGAGCTAGCAGTTCCACATCCACACTGGCCCTCTTCAGGCTCCCCATGGAGGTCTTTTCCCTCTGCAAAGGCCCTAAACCCTCAAGTCTGTCCATCGGTGCTGGAGCCGATGATATTTCATCATTGCTTTCAGAGGCAGAGGCCGGACCCTTATTGTAAACAGAATCGTGTCCACGCTCCGTCAGTGCCCGGAGTGGATCCTCCTTTGGGGCGGAGGGTGCGGGTGGTGGTGTGACATCCTCAGAGGACTTGAAATTGGCAACTGCATGAAAAGCCTAAAGAAGAACAGAACTTTAGTTATTGTCTGGAAGTAACAATGGAAATGTAAGCAGCTAAAAGGACTGTTGACAGGTTTAGTAAGTTGAACCTGCAACACCTTCAAGAAGAAACTGAGTCTGGTGTTTATGATTAATAACTTATATTATGGGTTTCGGAGAATCTCTTTATTGCCAATGAGGCCTTGAAAAAAGAGAGGCAGAAATGTCACGCTTCACTGTCGTCATGGCAACAGCAACAAAAAGATATCTCTATGACAACACAGTGAGTGTGTTTAGTGCACCAGCAGCAGATGGACATTTTGGGTGAGGGATTAGAAATGATGCTCAGAACTCACCAGGTAAGCGGCGATGAATGCTCCGATGAGAAAGCCCACATAGACGTCCATGGGGTGGCTCCGGTGCTGCGTTATCTGAGTCAGACCTGTCAGGACGGCTGCGATAGCAAACGCAAACACCAGCACAGGCTTGAGCAGCTTGGTGCTATCGGAAATGGTGGAGTTGAAATACATCTGCAGAGGAAAGGATGGAAATTGTCAAACAGATGCTTCTTTCTCATGCAAAAACAAAACCTTTTATGGTTTTAGGTGGGTTGACAGGATCTAGGAAGTTGCCTTAGTGATGAGCTAAAGGATCAGTCAGTCTTGGCTAGCTTTGGTTTTTCTTGTAGCTGTCCAGAGATGGGTTGAAAGGTCAACTTACTGAAACGTACACCGCAGCAAAGGCAGACAGAGTCGCGTGTTGAGAAGGAAAAGTTTTTCTGCAACAAAGAAGGACAAAGAGTTAACCTCAGTTTCTGGAGCTTAATTAAAAAAAAGAGAGCGTTATCTTCAAAATAACCATTGAGATTCCGAGGCAGTAGGGACAGTCCATGCATGGAAAACCAATAATTGCTTATTTGGAATCAACAATTATTGTTTGGTACTGAAATCTGACATAGTCTCCCTGATTTTCTACCAAACCCTATGGTCACCGGACTATAGAACCGGGATTCTGCAGAAGAACATCTGGGGTACCGTACAGATGAGAGTTTGGGTATTAGAACGGGGAGCCATTGAACTCTAGAAACACCAACATAAACTAAATTTGATAAAGAAACTTGTTTATCACAACTAAACTTAGGTGGAGACCATGGGGTGGGGACAAGAATTGTTTGACAGTTTGTGGTCTAAGGTGGTCCTTAGATAGCTATGGCATCCGTCAGAGAAGTATTCTCGGTAGATGGTAGCTGCTTCCCTCTCAATATTTTTATGGGCAGGAGACATTTTATTAGTAGCATACATTGCAAGATTAAAATGGTTGCGGCGCTGCTGTGCCCAGCGATCTATGTTGCGCTAGATGAGTAACAGTCGCTATATGCGACTATCTTTAGCCTTCAGTGGTCTGCTCACCTGGCGGCCATTATGGCGTGTTGGTCATGCCCGGCACAGATGTCTTTGGTGATGTAAGGGTTTTTGTCACAGGACACCCCCAGCTGAGTGTAGTTGGGTTTACAGACGGTGAGGAAGAATGGTGCGTGGTAGCCCGTGGACAGCTGGATGATGTCGGTCACCAGAGCCGTGGCACAAAGACCAAAGACGTGCACACCTGGACGGACACGGCAGCGTTGATGTGTAGGACACGCACGTGGACACGGAGAAAGTCTCACCGACAAAGCGAACCGTCCTCCTCAGGAAGGAGTTAAAGTTGCAGCCGCCAGCGTTGATGCTACCTTCAGGACGGCGGAGCTTCAGTCGGGACTGTAGGCAGTAGATCAGGCCTTCCACCAGCATGATCTAAATCAGATGGGATTACAACCCTCGCCCCCAACAAGGTGCGCTCCATTCACAGCCGTCGGAGACAACCGGAGACAGTTACCGAAGCAGCCGGTCCGGCGAAGGCAAGGCTCAGCAGCATCAGCAGCGGGATCAGCTCGTCCCCGCCGTCCACGTACGGCATGCTGAGGTCGCGGTCGTGGCAGCGGAAGCCGACCTGCGCCGGCTGCACAACGTCCGTCAGCTCCAGGAAGTAGAGCGACACCATAGAGGAGGCCACGATGGGCAGCTGGAAGAAAGAAGGGGGGTCACATGCAGCCCCCACAAGAAGGTCAACTTTGCACCAACAACTTCAGAGGAAGAGGGTTTATTTCTCTTTTGAGGATCAGCCGACTGTAACGAGATCAGTCGGGTTCTTTGAAGACAGTTTAGAGTCGACTTCACAGCAGACTTCTGGACTAATCTCTTCACATGAGCCGACGTCATACTCCAGGACGCAGAGGTTTAGACTAGTTTGGCTGGAAGGATGGATCGCATTATCGGAGGAAAAGTGTCAGATGATACGTGACCCTAACTTAACAACTGTAGTGTGTGTGTGTGTGTGTGTGTGTGTGTGTGTGTGTGTGTGTGTGTGTGTGTGTGTGTGTGTGTGTGTGTGTGTGTGTGTGTGTGTGTGTGATGAGCTGTTACCTCCACAAAGTAGAAACATGGCAACAGAGTGAGACTGTCCTTGGATGGCTTCTTCTTCGTCTTGTCTGCCGGACTCATCATCATCATGTTGGTCCCACTGTACAAACACACTCATCATCATCATCATCATCTTCATCATCATCATGTTGGTCCCACTGTACAAACACACACTCATCATCATCATCATCTTCATCATGTTGGTCCCACTGTACAAACACACTCATCATCATCATCATCATCATCATCATCATCATGTTGGTCCCACTGTACAAACACACACATCATCATCATCATCATCATCATGTTGGTCCCACTGTACAAACACACACATCATCATCATCATCATCATCATGTTGGTCCCACTGTACAAACACACTCATCATCATCATCATCATCATCATGTTGGTCCCACTGTACAAACACACACATCATCATCATCATCATCATCATGTTGGTCCCACTGTACAAACACACTCATCATCATCATCATCATCATCATGTTGGTCCCACTGTACAAACACACACATCATCTTCATCATCATCATCATCTTCATCATGTTGGTCCCACTGTACAAACACACTAATCATCATCATCATCATCATCATGTTGGTCCCACTGTACAAACACACACATCATCTTCATCATCATCATCATCATGTTGGTCCCACTGTACAAACACACACATCATCTTCATCATCATCATCATGTTGGTCCCACTGTACAAACACACTCATCATCATCATCATCATCATCATGTTGGTCCCACTGTACAAACACACACATCATCTTCATCATCATCATCATGTTGGTCCCACTGTACAAACACACTCATCATCATCATCATCATCATCATCATGTTGGTCCCACTGTACGAACACACACATCATCATCATCATCTTCATCATGTTGGTCCCACTGTACAAACACACTCATCATCATCATCATCTTCATCATGTTGGTCCCACTGTACAAACACACTCATCATCATCATCATCTTCATCATGTTGGTCCCACTGTACAAACACACACATCATCATCATCATCTTCATCATGTTGGTCCCACTGTACAAACACACTCATCATCATCATCATCATCATGTTGGTCCCACTGTACAAACACACACATCATCATCATGTTGGTCCCACTGTACAAACACACACATCATCATCATCATCATCATGTTGGTCCCACTGTACAAACACACACATCATCATCATGTTGGTCCCACTGTACAAACACACACATCATCATCATCATCATCATGTTGGTCCCACTGTACAAACACACACATCATCATCATGTTGGTCCCACTGTACAAACACACACATCATCATCATCATCATCATGTTGGTCCCACTGTACAAACACACACATCATCATCATCATCATCATGTTGGTCCCACTGTACAAACACACTCATCATCATCATCATCTTCATCATGTTGGTCCCACTGTACAAACACACACATCATCATGATCATCATCATCTTCATCATGTTGGTCCCACTGTACAAACACACTCATCATCATCATCATCATCATGTTGGTCCCACTGTACAAACACACACATCATCATCATCATCAGCATCTTCATCTTCATCATGTTGGTCCCACTGTGCAAACACACACATCATCATCATCATCATCATCTTCATCATGTTGGTCCCACTGTACAAACACACTCATCATCATCATCATCATCAACATGTTGGTCCCACTGTACAAACACACACATCATCATCATCATCATCATCATCTTCATCATGTTGGTCCCACTGTACAAACACACACATCATCATCTTCATCTTCATCATGTTGGTCCCACTGTACAAACACACACATCATCATCATCATCATCATCTTCATCATGTTGGTCCCACTGTACAAACACACACATCATCATCATCATCATCATCATCTTCATCATGTTGGTCCCACTGTACAAACACACACATCATCATCATCATCATCATCATCATGTTGGTCCCACTGTACAAACACACTCATCATCATCATCTTCATCTTCATCATGTTGGTCCCACTGTACAAACACACACATCATCATCATCTTCATCATGTTGGTCCCACTGTATAAACACACACATCATCTTCATCATCATCATCATCATCATCATCATGTTGGTCCCACTGTACAAACACACACATCATCATCATCATCATCATCATCTTCATCTTCATCATGTTGGTCCCACTGTACAAACACACACATCATCATCATCATCATCATCTTCATCATGTTGGTCCCACTGTACAAACACACTCATCATCATCATCATCATCATGTTGGTCCCACTGTACAAACACACACATCATCATCATCATCAGCATCTTCATCTTCATCATGTTGGTCCCACTGTACAAACACACACATCATCATCATCTTCATCATGTTGGTCCCACTGTATAAACACACACATCATCTTCATCATCATCATCATCATCATCATCATGTTGGTCCCACTGTACAAACACACACATCATCATCATCATCATCATCTTCATCATGTTGGTCCCACTGTACAAACACACACATCATCATCATCATGTTGGTCCCACTGTATAAACAAACACATTATCTTCATCATCATCATCATCATCTTCATCATGTTGGTCCCACTGTACAAACACACTCATCATCATCATCATCATCATCTTCATCATGTTGGTCCCACTGTACAAACACACACATCTTCATCATCATCATCATCATCATGTTGGTCCCACTGTACAAACACACACATCTTCATCATCATCATCATCATCTTCATCATGTTGGTCCCACTGTACAAACACACACATCTTCATCATCATCATCATCATCTTCATCATGTTGGTCCCACTGTATAAACACACACATCATCTTCATCATCATCATCATCATCATCATCATGTTGGTCCCACTGTACAAACACACACATCATCATCATCATCTTCATCTTCATCATGTTGGTCCCACTGTACAAACACACACATCATCATCATCATCATCATCTTCATCATGTTGGTCCCACTGTACAAACACACTCATCATCATCATCATCATCATGTTGGTCCCACTGTACAAACACACACATCATCATCATCATCAGCATCTTCATCTTCATCATGTTGGTCCCACTGTACAAACACACACATCATCATCATCTTCATCATGTTGGTCCCACTGTATAAACACACACATCATCTTCATCATCATCATCATCATCATCATCATGTTGGTCCCACTGTACAAACACACACATCATCATCATCATGTTGGTCCCACTGTATAAACACACACATCATCTTCATCAGCATCATCATCATCATCATCATGTTGGTCCCACTGTACAAACACACACATCATCTTCATCATCATCATCTTCATCTTCATCATGTTGGTCCCACTGTACAAACACACACACATCATCATCATCATCATCATGTTGGTCCCACTGTACAAACACACACATCTTCATCATCATCATCATCTTCATCATGTTGGTCCCACTGTACAAACACACTCATCATCATCATCACCATCTTCATCATAGCAGTTAAAACTCCAGCTCAACATGATGCTTCTAACTGTTCCTTATCAAACATGCTTTTTATCATCATGATCTTCATCATCATCATCATCTTCATCATCATGATCTTCATCATGACCCCCCCCCCCCCTCCTCTAGTCCTCCTCAGCTCCATCATCCTGCGCGAGATCCAGATCTGCCTCATGCCAATTAGGATTCAGCCAATCAGAGCGCAGCGGCACTCCAGATGTTTGAGCACACGCACGCACACGTGTGAGCGCACCTGCGTGTAGACGTGCACGCGCCGGCGCACACCTACACTCACGTTTATAGCTATGCACAGGTAACGGGAGTCACGTGTCATCACCAGGTGATGGAGCGTGAAGGACTGCAGTCATTACTCCCACACGCACGCACGCGCACGCTGCGGCTCATCCAGCCCGCAACGGTCCGGCGTCTTTGTCGGGCGGTTCCGATCCGACCCACCGAGCAGCAGAACCTCACCTGCTCCGGTCCAGCTGTCGGATCGTTCACGGATTCTCGTCACGTTCCTGTTCACTCGCCGCCCGCAGGAACCGTCTCGGTACCAGACCCGGTCCACCTCCGGACCCCGCTGCGCCTGGTCAGAACCAGGCTCGTCCTGCAGGTCCCGGCTCAGTCCCCCGGTCCGGTGTCTGCTCGGTTCTCCCGGTAAAAACTGCAGATCCGAGTCCAGCGGCTGTTTTCTGTTTCCTCGTGAAGCTGCACGATGCGTTCGTGAGCGCCTGTGTGTGTATGCGTGTGCGCGTGTGTGTATCTGCGTGTGCGTGTGTGCGTGAGTGTGTGTGAGTGACTGTGTGTGTGCGTGTGCGTGAGTGAGTGTGTGTGGCAGGTGACTGCCTTCTGTTCAGCTCCAGCCCTCCAGCTGCACGAGAACAGGTTCGAGTGTTACACGAAAATAAAAACACAAATTGAAGAATGAAGGTCCACTCAGTTGATCGACTATAGTCTGCTTTTGAAAACGACCTGTTTTTTTTTTTTTATATCTGATGAAAACAGATGCTATTTATTTTAAAGTTAAACTGAGGATTGGATCCGACCATGTTTTCAACTCATTACTTTATAAAGTTGCTCTGAAATCTGGACGAACGAGAGGTTACGAGAGTCCATTATGACGTAATAATGGCTTCACTCCTCCAGCCAGCTGTAATCACGCCCTTTGTTTATACAACGAGTCCCTTGGAGGTGGAGACTTACGGGCTTGATGACGCTTGTGACACACCTCCATGTTTGACCAATCACAGCAGAGTGGGTGTGGTTATGGTCAACAAGATTTCATCTCCAGAAAGTGTTTTCAGTGGGCGGAGCTTAAGATCATTTTCTAATGTCAATATTTCAATGAAAAGCAAGTTTTGTACAAACACACACTGATGATACAATAGAGTCACACATCACAAAAACACACACACTGATGATACAATAGAGTCACACATCACAACAACACACACACTGATGATACAATAGTCACACATCACATCACACACGCACTGATGATACAATAGTCACACATCACAACAACACACACACACACACACACACTGATGATACAATAGAGTCACACATCACAACAACACACACACACATATGACACAATAGAGTCTCACAACACACACACTGATGATACAATAGTCACACATCACATCACACACGCACTGATGATACAATAGAGTCACACATCACATCACACACGCACTGATGATACAATAGAGTCACACATCACATCACACACACACTGATGATACAATAGAGTCACACATCACATCACACACGCACTGATGATACAATAGAGTCACACATCACATCACACACGCACTGATGATACAATAGAGTCACACATCACATCACACACACACTGATGATACAATAGAGTCACACATCACATCACACACGCACTGATGATACAATAGAGTCACACATCACACACGCACTGATGATACAATAGAGTCACACATCACATCACACACACACTGATGATACAATAGAGTCACACATCACAACAACACACACTGATGATACAATAGAGTCACACATCACAACAACACACACACACATATGACACAATAGAGTCTCACAACACACACACTGATGATACAATAGTCACACATCACATCACACACGCACTGATGATACAATAGAGTCACACATCACATCACACACGCACTGATGATACAATAGAGTCACACATCACATCACACACGCACTGATGATACAATAGAGTCACACATCACATCACACACACACTGATGATACAATAGAGTCACACATCACATCACACACGCACTGATGATACAATAGAGTCACACATCACATCACACACGCACTGATGATACAATAGAGTCACACATCACATCACACACGCACTGATGATACAATAGAGTCACACATCACATCACACACGCACTGATGATACAATAGAGTCACACATCACAACAACACACACACATATGACACAATAGAGTCTCACAACACACACACTGATGATACAATAGTCACACATCACATCACACACGCACTGATGATACAATAGAGTCACACATCACATCACACACGCACTGATGATACAATAGAGTCACACATCACATCACACACGCACTGATGATACAATAGAGTCACACATCACATCACACACGCACTGATGATACAATAGAGTCACACATCACATCACACACGCACTGATGATACAATAGAGTCACACATCACATCACACACGCACTGATGATACAATAGAGTCACACATCACATCACACACGCACTGATGATACAATAGAGTCACACATCACATCACACACGCACTGATGATACAATAGAGTCACACATCACATCACACACACACTGATGATACAATAGAGTCACACATCACAACAACACACACTGATGATACAATAGAGTCACACATCACATCACACACGCACTGATGATACAATAGAGTCACACATCACATCACACACACACTGATGATACAATAGAGTCACACATCACATCACACACACACTGATGATACAATAGAGTCACACATCACAACAACACACACACACACTGATGATACAATAGAGTCACACATCACAACAACACACACACACACTGATGATACAATAGAGTCACACATCACAACAACACACACACACACTGATGATACAATAGAGTCACACATCACAACAACACACACACACACATTCACACTGGGACTCATAGACTCGTGAGCTCGACCTCCAGAGTCATGAAGGACTCAAGGAACCTTTGGACGCCACGACAGACCAAGAACTTCTGCTCGAACCGCAACCTTTCGACCTTCGACCCTCCGTCCTTCATCTGACCGTAGTCTCAGCACCTGGTGGTCGGTTCGACTCCCGGGTTGGTTGGTTCACCGTCTTACCCTCAAGAGGCCTCGGATCCTGAAACGGTGAAGACCCTTTCGAGTCCTCCACGTGGTCCAGGGACGAGAGAAGAGACGCGGAGTCAAGGTTGTGCACTGGTTTTACTGGACACTTAAATACAGTCGCATGAGATCAACTAATGGAGCGACAGCCGATCAGCTGAGGCACGAAGAAGAAGAAGAAGAAGAAGAGAGTCGTTAGTTTGGTTCCGTCAAACCGGGTCAGGCTCCGCCCCCGATCTCACCTCACCGACCAACAGGTGTGTTGACCAGATTCAATCTGTGACACGCTCGGTTCTGTTGGTACAGCTCTCGTGAACAGGGGTCGTCATGGCAACACAACCCCAAGATCTCAATTAAAAAAAAAAACTCTTCTGCTCATTTGCTACTGAATTACGAGCCGATCGAGCGCCCTCTGGTGGCGGGTCTGAGAGAAACCAGTCAGATTGCACAGCTAATCATCGAAGATTATTGATAAGGCATTCATTTTTTTTGTTAAAGTTCAGTCCAGCTCTAGACACACATTCAGTTTTTCCCAAAAAAAAAAGAAAAAAAAAAAAGAATAAAAGCGACAGGAAAAAAAAAAAAATAAAGTCTCAGTTTTTGTGCTTCAGTCAGAACCAGAGCCGATCGTGTCGACTCTGAGTCGAGTCCTGCGACACGTCCTCGGCTCTGGACTCTCGGGTTCTGCTGCTGGTGGCAGGAAACAAGACGTGGAGGAGAAACATCTGAACGACCGACGGACTCGAGGACACAAGAGGACGACGGACGGAAAAAGACTTCAAAACGCACGACGAATCCAGACTTTAAGTCTGGAGGAGAAACT
Source organism: Callionymus lyra (assembly GCF_982586985.1). Classification (NCBI taxonomy): domain Eukaryota; kingdom Metazoa; phylum Chordata; class Actinopteri; order Syngnathiformes; family Callionymidae; genus Callionymus; species Callionymus lyra. The sequence goes on from NC_141819.1 coordinate 6,934,947, forward strand.
TCTTCAGGTTCCCTCAAGTCTAATGTTCAGTCCAGGTCCAGGAGAGGGAACGGGAGGAGGATCACAGTCAGGTACGGACACACTGGTGGGGGGGGGTGGGGCAGGGGGGGGGTCTTGTTTCTGCTGCCACAGACTCGCTGATCTTCTGACTTCCCGTCAAGGTCGCGTGAACTAAGGGTTGATAAAAAATAAAGTCGCGTTGATTAAAACTAGCCGTGGGTTCGCGTCACTGGTCGACTGGCGACGGGTCGACCCCTCGGCACTGGTCGACCACGGACGCTCGGAACCCTCTGGTGCCGGACTGAGATCATTCTTGGACCCCCCTGTGACGCTCTCAGGACGTGTCTGCGCTTAGAGTCTGAGGGGGGTCCATCTCGGCGGGGGCGGCCAGAGGCTCTCCTGCTGCTGCTGAGGGTTCCACGTCCGCGGGCTGGAGACCCGCCTCCTCTCCCGCGGCGGCACCGTCCTCCGCGGCGGCGGCGGCAGAGCCGCTCGCTCCCTGGACGGCGTCCAGCACCGCCGCCCCCTGCTGGGCGGAGGACGACAGCGCCTCGGTGATGATGGCGGCCGTCTGAGCCACCCAGTTTAGCTCCGCCCTCACCTCCCCTGCGGCGGCGGCGGGCTGGACATCGGGCTGCGGGGGGGCGGCGTCTCCTGACGGGGCGGCGTCCGCGGGGCCCGGCGCCTCGTGCGCCGCGGCGGGCGCTGCCGCCGTGTTGTTGTTGAGGCTGTCCTGCAGGGCCGTCTGGTTGGCCTGGCCCCCCTGCTGGTTGTGCAGCAGCATCTCCTGGATCCGGATCTGCTGCAGGATGGCCGGGAGCTCGTAGTGGTGGAAGAAGTAGATCATGGAGTGCTGCGGACACACGGGAAGGCGTCACGTCACGGCGGGACCTCGACGCCCTCGACGAACCTCTCACCTGAATGAAGAGCCAGGAGGTGACCAGGGCCAGGCTGCTGTACTGGCCGTTGAAGCGGTAGTGATAGGCGTAGAAGGCGAAGTGATAGAGATAGAAGAACCTGGAACACAGGACGGGGGGGGGGGGAGGTCAGGAGGTCACGTCCCGACTCCTCGCTCTGGTCTCTGGACTCTGGTCTCTGGTCTCTGGACTCACCGCAGCCAGTGTCTCTTGCTGGTGTTGGTGTGGCAGCAGATGGCGTCGTACTGGTCGGCCAGCCACACGATCAGGATGATGTAGAAGGCCGTGGTGGTGTCGTTGAAGAACTCCGACATGATGGCCTCCATTCCTGAGCAGAAGTATTGATACACGTAAATATTGTTATGGGTTCAAGTATCGATAATCAATAGCAAAGTATTTTATTCCTTTTTTTTTATTTAATCTAATTTTTTTTTTTTTTTTTTGGCCTTTAAACCACTACATTTCTTTATAATGCAGTTAAACTTCCGACCGCTAGGTGGCAGCAGTCATTGCATCTTTTGCAGCTAAATGAACATTGAAATCCCACGAGATCCTGGGATGACTGAGGACGAGAGGATACAGTGACTCCAGCAGATTTTAAAGCTGATGTTTGGACATATTTTGGTTTGAAAACAAATTAAAGCAGTTACGACTTCATCAAGAGTCATGTGGTCTGTAAATACTACAACACCAGAGTCAAGTACTGGACAATACTACACATATATATTTGTAACTACACTATCACAACACCAGAGTCAAGTACTGGACAATACTACACATATATATTTGTAACTACACTATCACAACACCAGAGTCAAGTACTGGACAATACTACACATATATATTTGTTACTACACTATCACAACACCAGAGTCAAGTACTGGACAATACTACACATATATACTTGTTACTACACTATCACAACACCAGAGTCAAGTACTGGACAATACTACACATATATATTTGTAACTACACTATCACAACACCAGAGTCAAGTACTGGACAATACTACACATATATATTTGTAACTACACTATCACAACACCAGAGTCAAGTACTGGACAATACTACACATATATATTTGTAACTACACTATCACAACACCAGAGTCAAGTACTGGACAATACTACACATATATACTTGTTACTACACTATCACAACACCAGAGTCAAGTACTGGACAATACTACACATCTATATTTGTAACTACACTATCACAACACCAGAGTCAAGTACTGGACAATACTACACATATATATTTGTTACTACACTATCACAACACCAGAGTCAAGTACTGGACAATACTACACATATATACTTGTTACTACACTATCACAACACCAGAGTCAAGTACTGGACAATACTACACATATATATTTGTAACTACACTATCACAACACCAGAGTCAAGTACTGGACAATACTACACATATATATTTGTAACTACACTATCACAACACCAGAGTCAAGTACTGGACAATACTACACATATATATTTGTTACTACACTATCACAACACCAGAGTCAAGTACTGGACAATACTACACATATATACTTGTTACTACACTATCACAACACCAGAGTCAAGTACTGGACAATACTACACATATATATTTGTAACTACACTATCACAACACCAGAGTCAAGTACTGGACAATACTACACATATATATTTGTAACTACACTATCACAACACCAGAGTCAAGTACTGGACAATACTACACATATATATTTGTAACTACACTATCACAACACCAGAGTCAAGTACTGGACAATACTACACATATATACTTGTTACTACACTATCACAACACCAGAGTCAAGTACTGGACAATACTACACATCTATATTTGTAACTACACTATCACAACACCAGAGTCAAGTACTGGACAATACTACACATATATATTTGTTACTACACTATCACAACACCAGAGTCAAGTACTGGACAATACTACACATATATACTTGTTACTACACTATCACAACACCAGAGTCAAGTACTGGACAATACTACACATATATATTTGTAACTACACTATCACAACACCAGAGTCAAGTACTGGACAATACTACACATATATATTTGTAACTACACTATCACAACACCAGAGTCAAGTACTGGACAATACTACACATATATATTTGTAACTACACTATCACAACACCAGAGTCAAGTACTGGACAATACTACACATATATATTTGTAACTACACTATCACAACACCAGAGTCAAGTACTGGACAATACTACACATATATATTTGTTACTACACTATCACAATATATCACTATAGATCATATCATTGACACCGTCTCAAGATACATAATGTTTCGCCAGATTCTTGACAAATACACACTTCTATTTCCAGGCGACACAAATCTTAAATCTGGATCTGAACCCTTGTGTCGTCTCTGGGTCAACGTGGCCCGGAAACAAGAGGTCGTTGACCTTGACCCAGAGGAAACACAAGGGTTAAACCCACAGAACTCTTGAAACGTACCGACGAGGGCCAGAATGACGGTGAGCAAAGGAGCTGCTGGAAAGGCGATGGTCATGTTCATCTCCAACATCTGCAGCAGGTCCACTGAAGAAAAACAAACGCCGGATCAAGACGTGTTGGATTCTCACCATGATCTCTGAGGGTGTTCAAGTCTCACCGATGAAGACGAAGATCTGGTGATGAGAGTATCTGAGCAGCATCGACACCGACAGCGTCTGAGGAGGAACACCTGGTTCTGAGCGCACACACACACACCTGCGACACACACACACCTTCTGGATACCTACAAATATGACCATGATGACGAAGGCAGCCAAGTACGACGTTCTCGCCATCCACATGCTGACGAAGCGATAATGTTCTCCGGACACCACGTTCCTCAGGAACCCTGTGAAGAACCAGAGAGAATCATCATGACAAGGTGCATCACAACCAGTGTTGGCTCAGTTACATTCATTTACTTGTTATTTTCAAATTAACTAGTAACTAATAAAAGTAACTCAGTTACTTTAATTCACTTATTTTCAAAGTAACTAGTTACTAGGAAAAGTAACTCAGTTACCTTAATTTACTTGTTATTTTCAAAGTAACTAGTTACTAGGAAAAGTAACTCAGTTACATTAATTTACTTGTTATTTTCAAAGTAACTAGTTACTAGGAAAAGTAACTCAGTTACCTTAATTTACTTGTTATTTTCAAAGTAACTAGTTACTAGGAAAAGTAACTCAGTTACCTTAATTTACTTGTTATTTTCAAAGTAACCAGTTACTAGGAAAAGTAACTCAGTTACCTTAATTTACTTGTTATTTTCAAAGTAACTAGTTACTAGGAAAAGTAACTCAGTTACCTTAATTTACTTGTTATTTTCAAAGTAACTAGTTACTAGGAAAAGTAACTCAGTTACCTTAATTTACTTGTTATTTTCAAAGTAACTAGTTACTAGGAAAAGTAACTCAGTTACCTTAATTTACTTGTTATTTTCAAAGTAACTAGTTACTAGAAAAAGTAATTCAGTTACCTTAATTTACTTGTTATTTTCAAAGTAACTAGTTACTAGGAATAGTAACTCAGTTACCTTAATTTACTTGTTATTTTCAAAGTAACTAGTTACTAGGCAAAGTAACTCAGTTACCTTAATTTACTTGTTATTTTCAAAGTAACTAGTTACTAGGAAAAGTAACCCAGTTACCTTAATTTACTTGTTATTTTCAAAGTAACCAGTTACTTATGAAAGTAACTCAGTTACCTTAATTTACTTATTTTCAAAGTAACTAGTTACTAGGAAAAGTAACTAAGCTACCTAAATTAACTTATTTTCATAGTAACTAGTTACTAAGAAAAGTAAGTAAGTAATGGTTATTTCTAAAGCGCCTTTCAGTTACTTTAATTTATTTATTCTCAAAGTAACTAGTTACTAGGAAAAGTAACTCAGTTACCTTAATTTACTTGTTATTTTCAAAGTAACTAGTTACTAGGAAAAGTAACTCAGTTACTTTCACTTGTTATTTTCAAAGTAACCAGTTACTAATAAAAGTAACTCGGTTACCTTAATTTACTTATTTTCAAAGTAACCAGTTACTAGGAAAAGTAACTAAGTTACCTTAATTAACTTCCTTTTCATAGTAACTAGTTACTAAGAAAAGTAAGTAATTAATTAAGTAATGGTTATTTCCAAAGCGCCTTTCAGTTACTTGAATTTATTTCTTCTCAAAGTAACTAGTTACTAGGGAAAGTAACAATTATTTATCCTACAAACACACAAAATTCACCTTTTCATTTTACCATTGATCACATAAACATATTAAATAAAAACAATAAAATTGAACAACACTGTATTAAATACACAAAAACCTTTAAAGGAAAATAACAAACACAATAAAAAGGTGTTAAATAAAATAAATAACTCGTCATTTCTTTCTTATCAGCCCGACACACAGAAGTGTGTGTGTTTTGTGTGCGTTTCTTTTTTCCCAGTGTTAAGTTTTACTGTTTCATGTTTAGTTTCATCATACATTCATGAACGCACCATAGCAATCCTATTGTCATTGAAGGCATCACAGAAAGTTATCAGACATTGTTTTTCTGTCATATTTGTTGATTTGTTTTATTAAATTTTAAAAGTAATTACATAAACTTCTCTCCTTTATAATCCGGTATAAAAAAAAAAAAAGCAAGCGCCGGGTCTCGAACCCTCAACCCTCAGCATGAGAGTCTGTGGCTACATTTGAGACTTTGTCTACCTTTGTTCTCCTCGTTCTCGGCCAGCGCCTTCACACTGGACATCAAGATGTCATCGTAACCCAGGAACTCGTCCAGCAGGAAGCGGCTGAAGCCGTCGCCGAAACACTCGTCCTTCATGGGATCTGGAACGCACAACAGAAGCGTGTCTAGAGCAGGGGTCCGCAAGTCCCTGTGAAGGGCCACATAACCCTTCTCTGATGGAGGGTCAGTTTGTCACAGAACAGTGTGACGGTCGCAGGGGCCACGAGTAACGGAAAAAACCCTCTCTGGGTTCTTCACAGTAAAAAAATAGAATATAACGACAAAGAACAGACGGCCTTGATTTTTATTTAGCTTCTCAAAAAATTGGATGAAATGGAAAAAGTGTGTTTTTTGTCACACACTTTATACTGCAGTTTTGGGGGATCAATGGTCTAGACCAGGGGTCAGCAATTGTATTTCCTCAGGGGCCACATTATATACTGGGGCTGTTATAAGGGACTGTCAAAAAATTGAAGATAAATAAATGAATATTATAAATAAGCTTAGGTTTTAATTTGATTATATATACTTTTATTATAATTCATTATATTTTAAGATTCTAAAAAAGCATATTTCACATATTTTACCATTTAATTTGCCATCATTTAATTTAAGATTATTTTATATTCAATGCATTTAAAAATATCATATTTTTATCACAAATCTCTAGGAGAAAAATATGTATTCAAACAAAGATCTTTAGGAAAATACATGTAGGGTTGAACTAGTCATAGTATTGATGATAAACAATTGTAAATGTCAAGTATTATAATGTTATTTTAAGACCGTGCTGCATAGATGGAGTCAGTGTGTGTGGCCCAGGTCTGGTCTGGAGAGCGAGTCGTGTGGGTCTCACCTAGAGTGACCACCATGACGGGGATGTTGAGTCTCTGCCTGGTGCTCTGAGACAGACGCAAGAAGCCGTACTCCAGGGAATACTCCACGATGTACTCCTCTTGAGGCCACACTGAAAGCACACATGCAGGTCAGCGCTCGGGACACACAAAGTTGCCGTGCGGTGATCAGTCTCAGTGGGAAAAGGACAGAGTCGACATCTTGTTAGCAGTTGCTGAGCACAGAAGACCTGGTGGTCCTGCTGTGGCCCGACCTCCTCTGGACCGACCTCCCCTCCCTGTCCTCACGACCTCTCAGCAGTGTTGTCTTATTCTGTTGCTCCTCTTCACCTTCTTTTTAAAGTCTTCCCCAGAAATGTTTGTTTGACATTTTGTGTTGGATTTTTCATCCTGGAGGAAACAGGATTTTTCTTCCAGAGGCCTAACCAAAAAATGGTCAAACTTTTCCCAATGACTTAATGATTATTTTGGTTCTCATTAGTGTTTCAGAAAATTATAAGAGTGAGATTTATCTGTGGACCTTTTTATGACTGATCTCTCAGTGAATCAAGGAAAAGCCTGAACAAATAAAAACATCTTGAGATGTTTCTTGAAGGAGTCAGTAGATCATCAAACACAGAGATGGTTCCAAAGCTTAGGAGCAACAGTCTGGAAAGATTTCTCTCCTCTGGTCCCATCTATACATCTATGGCAGTCATTGATACAAACTTGGGATGATTATTGATTCATAGAATCATAAACCATCATTTTTTGACAAAGATATATTATATCTTGGCTAAAATATTATGTTTTAACTATTAATTTCTCTACATAAATAAAAATGACTTACTTACATTCAAATATATGAGATAAAAGTCTTAAGAAAGTGCTGATTTATTGAATCTTAATACTCGCCATTTAAAATAATCTGAAACCTATTAAGTGGGTGAAAATCTAGATTTATTTTGAACAATTAATGGGTAAAAAACAACAACAATTATGTGAACAAATGAATGACAAACGTGTAAGGAGTATGAAGGATTAGAAGGCTAGTGTAGTGCTAATCTTTATTTCGTACTTCTAAACTACTTGAGGAATCTACCAAAGAGTTAAGCGGGAAGACTCCAGACGGTTGAAACTGCAAGTTTTGATGGGCGACTGATGGCTGAAGTTACTATAAGCCTTAAATCGTTTATGATTGGTTCATATAGCGTTGAGCCTTCTGTGAGTGGCTAGATTCACAAAGTACCAAAGTTTATAATCATTAAAAAATAAATAAAGTCTATTGAATGTGTAAATACAAGCGTGACAAATGTCAAGTGTGGGCGCAGCTTTGTTCAACTACTGAGTGAAAACATCCTGAGTTGATTCTCAGATGAAGCGACGCTATGCTGCCCTCTTCTGGTGACAAGAAGAACATCAGTTGCATCTACAGCTACTTTGAGAATTAAAAAAGTTGTAGAGCAGAGAAGAAGGGATGAGGAGAGGGCGGTGCACAGGTGAGGAGGCAGGTGGAGGAGGTGAAGGTTTACCTGCTCTGCTCATCATCTCCAGCTCAGACACTTTGTCCCTCAGCGGCTGCATACCTTTCGTGGTCTGGCTGAAGGACACGTCCTGGCTGTCGTTGACGCCGCCGGCTCCGCTCACGGCTCCGCCGCCGATCAGGGACGTCTTCAGATGAGGCTCGATGTCCAGCTCGAACTGCAGCCAGAGAGAAGACGTGTGAGGGGATGACGATGACTACGAACGGGTGGACGTCCTCTACCTGCACCGAACTGTTGTCGAACATCTCCACCGTGGCCTCCTCTTCCTCCTCGTCCTCCTCCTGCAGCGCCGCCACGCTGAGGCCCGCCATCCCGACGCCCGCCGCCGCCGCCTCCTGCAGGAAGACGGGCACTCGGCTGGAGTTCCTCTGGATCTCCACGCGCAGGATGCCGTCGCGGGGCCATCGCTCCCTCACCGCCTCCAGGCAGTTGATGGGCGAGCGGGAGAAGGCGATGTGGATGTAGGCGAGGATGAAGAGGACGAAGAGCGCCTGAGAAGACGAGCAAAGTAAAAGGTGAGTTCTCTACAAATGTGGTGAACTGGTTTGTTGATATGAGAAGAAACCACAATAAGAATATTTCCTCAACTGAGCTCCAGTCGCTACATTAAAATGAACAAACATTTTTGTCTATAACTCTAAAAAAGGGGCAGATTACTCTGAAAATAATCCCAACATTAGTCGACATTAGGGCGAGTAGAACACGAGTGAAGTTTGAATCCCTTTAAGTGTCTCTGGTGGTCTCTGGTTTCAAATATTACGGCCCAGTTGTGCCTTTGAAGATTTGGGAGGACACGTTGGTCTTCAAGATATCCTGGCCCGAGACAGAACTACTTTAAAGAACCAGGAATCTTGGACGGACTGAAGGAAGACTCTAAACCGTCCACACACAATACAACTGGTCTCTATACTGTGAGCACAGCCTGGAAGGGAGTGAGCATCAAACAGGTCTGTGTCCTCTAGTGGCTCTGAATCAGAATCAGAAATCCTTTATTTGTCCCGCGAGGGGAAATTCGGTTTAAACAACAGCAAGCGCAATACCACAAATAAAACCCAGAAAATAAAATAATAAAATGAAAAGAAAAATCTAAATAGAATAAAAATCTGCCCTATATTATATATACACATATTTACAAAAATAACAAGAAGAAAGGTGCTGTTAAATATTTATCTGGCTGTGTTCTTGTTGTGTAGTCTGATGGCAGCAGGGAGGAAGGACCTGCGGTACCTCTCCCTCACACACCTGGGATGGAGCATCCTATCACTGATGGAGCTCCTCAATGCCCTCAGTGTGTGCTGGAGAGGGTGAGATAAGTTCTTCCTCATGGAGGCCAGCTTGCTCTGTATCCTCCTCCCAGACACTTCCTCCACAGGATCCAGGGGGCGCCCTAGGATGACTCCACAAGACTGAGAGGACCATCAGTAGTCCGGTACACTTGTGGTCTGTGAGGTGTAAAAGTCCAGTAGAAACCAAGTCCTTCATCTGAAAGAGGGGCCTCCTTTGATGAGCCCAGGATGCTTTTAAAGTGGTTCAAGTAGTCGATCCATCTGTGACTTGTCAAGACAAAACGATGCCATAAATACCAGTAAAGAAAACCTTCCAGATCTTATGGACGGGACCGGCTGCCGTACAATCAAAGTCACAGCCAATCGAGCCTTGAGTCTGATGCCATGATGGATTAACACATTAATCCCAGACTTCCCCACAAGACATTCACAATCCTGTCATCTTAATCCAGATTACCTTCAAACTCTAAAAGGGAACATTTCCTTGTTTTCCCCCCCCACGCACATTCACAGTTCGGTTCAAACACTTATTGGATACCCGCCGGGCTGAGCCGCTGCCTTGTGTGCTCGGCTTGTTGACGGAGATTAAAATAAGACGTCTAATAGGATAGTGCAGTGCAGTCGCTTCAGGGGCGACTCCCAATGACTTTATTTCCATCTCCGTCAACATCCTTCACAGAGAGATGAGGTTCGACTAATGTGTTGAGTGTGTGTTAAATTGATGTGCGACTCCGTTGTATCATCAGCGTGTGTTTGTACAAAACTCTCTTTTCATTGAAATACTGACATTAGATGATCTTAATGATCTTAAGCTCCGCCCATTGAAAACACTTTGGAGATGAAATCTTGTTGACCATAACCACACCCACTCTGCTGCGATTGGTTAAACATGGGAGGTTTGTCACCTCATGTCATCAATCCCGGAAGCCTCCACCTCTCAGGGACTCCATTACAGCTAATTACAGCTGGAGGAGAAGTGAAGCCATTATTACGTCATAATTGACTCTCGTAACCTCTCGTTCGCCCAGATTTCAGAGCAACGTTATAAAGTAATAAGTTGAAAACATGGTCATGATGATGAACTTACTGCATATTGGAGAAGAAGAACATTTACTACATGTCAGGAGAGTCAGAGTTTATCATTAGTTGTTCTTTAAGATCGTATTATACTTGGAGACACGAGCAGAAGACGGATCATGGAGACATTATACAAATAAAAATTACTTACTTACTTACATAGAGACATAGAGAAACCATGTCAGGTGTAAGTAGTGTCGACAACACAGGTTTGTTCTGAGATATAACTAAGGTATTGGACGACAACAAGGCATGTAGCGACTCCTGATTAAAAAACTTTAAAGGCCAATTTAATCGACTACATTCCACATTTTGGTCTATATTTTCAGATAACATTGATGCATCTTATCCATGTTCTCTCAGTATACAGCAGCTCAGGTGCTCCAGCACTAAAAGGCAGAAGCTTGCCACACTCCACAGCCGTGCCTGATGAAAAACAAAAGCCGACTGCTGTCTGTGCATCAGACTCGTGCATCAATACACCTTCGACAGAAAGTGAGATGCTGTGACCAGCGAGCAGCTCAACTGGGTCAGACACACATGAATCGATGAGCTAAAATAAGTTCTCTGGAGAAAAAACTGGTTCACGACTAATTTAAGAGACAGATGAGAGGAGCAAGAATTCAACTTCTGACGTTTGAACAACGAAAGTGAAGGAACAAACTTACTCTAAAGGACAAGTTATAGCTCTCAACTGTCAGGCGTGTTACTTAGATCCAGGTTTAATGATGGGATGAAGTGAACTCACCTTCAGCAGGACGAAGAACTCAAACACCCTCCGGAAGGACGGGGGGAAGAGTCGCGCGTAAGTGACGGCCATCTTGAAGAAGAGGGCGTGGAAGAGGCGGTCTCTGACGTTGATGAGGGGGTTCTGGTTGATGTTGGGGTTCCGGATCCTGTTGGGCCCCATGTTGTTGTTGTTATTGTTGAGCGGGACATTGTTGTTGTTGTTGGCCTGGTTATCAGACATGGTCTTTGGATTATTGCCGCCGGGGCCGGGGGTCAGACTGCGGGAACAAACAGCCGATTCTAGGTCAGCATGGCGCTGGTGTGGAAGCTGCTCGGTGACCTCAGGCCGTCACTGCGGTGAACTTGGATCGATGAGTCAGCAGTTTTGCTTCTCACGGCCCAAAATCTGCAAGGTAGGATACATGACATGCACAATTAGAAAATGAGCCAAACGTTCAGATACATCATAAAACATCTTGAACTGTGCCAAAACATATAAAAAAGGGCTGTTAGTGAAGGTTAAAAGTGTTGTCTTTGGACATTTACTCGTTTTAAAATTCTACTTTGAGGACAACTTTTAAAAACTTCAGCCATCTGTAACTCCGCCTTATTCCATTATATACTGCGTTCACAAAAGGTTTAAATTTGATTTATGAATAAGGTTATCCAACCGATTTCCACAACCTTTGACCCCAGATCGAAACAACTGCACATGACCCAAGCAATTTTTTCCAATCATACATTTATTTCACCGTTGATTTTTGACCTCTTTGACAGACCTTTTGGTTTTAAGGTCAAATATTTCTCTCCAAGCTAATTGTGTTTCCTGCATTGATGATCAATTGACAGACAATCATTCATTGATAACGGACTCAAGTAATTATTCTTTATCATGTGTGAAATTGTGTCTGCAGGCTAAAACTAAAATGCCTCCTGCAAGCTTGAGGAGTTTTCATTGTCTCCTAGTAAAGACCATCACTACAATAAAGAAGAAGAAATATTTCCAGAATGTTTTCCTTCGTGCTGGAGTCTCAGTGGGAGAAGAACTAATGAGCTTGTATATCCACGAGAGAGTTGCTGCTTCTGTACATCACAATATTTGGTTGGACATGATGAAAGCAAGATCGGCTTTATTTTAAAATCATACAATATCTGTTCCATTTAAAAACAAATTAAACATTGGTTCCCACGTTTAAAAGAGTAAATATAAATTGCAACAAAAAAAAACGGTTCAGTTCAATCACATGGTTATCACAAGACAGACTTGTTTACCGTCTCAAAGTCACAAATCAAGCACCGAGAAATAACCAAATTAGCAAATCGTGAAGGTGTGTTTTGTTGTCTGGCTCACACTCAAGGTTGCTATTCTAAAGCACTTTTAACATTCGAAATTAAAAGGAACATCATGTCCCCATTTATTGACCTTCAATTGGTGTGGAATCAATTCAACCTGAGCTCAGACTAATATTCAGCATTCAGATGTGAAAATAAACCCAAAGCTCAGACGGTAAAATGAGGTGCTTCTGTACGCAGTTGTGTTTATATTGTGAAGCTTATGGTGTTGCACCATCTAATTCTCGGAGGGAATTATCCTGGATGAGATCAAGAGTATGCTGTATGTGCTTATATATGAGCTAAGGCTCTGCAAACCATAAGTGGGGTTTAGGTTATACGTGTTTTATTGATCATTTCTATGTTATAAAATGGCTAGAGACACTTTATTTTGTAAAAATGATGAAAAAGTCGGATAATAAGTGATGCTGTCCAATGTCAAATAGAGGCGTCACGTCAGATCGTACAACAGGTACCAGGGTCGACTCAATATGCCAAAGTGACTGCGGTCACTTGGCAGCAACGTAGTTGTCGTCATGCAATTTAAACTGATTGCTGGAAAGTGACATCATAGACAGAAGCAGGAGGGGAGAAAGTTGGGTTCTCTCCCGAGTTGCCCATTGGACTTTACTAGAATAGTCCTACCCCCCTCAGCTTCAGGCCTCTTCACCATCAGTGTAGGCCTTAGAAACAGCATTTGCAAATGTAAACCTAAATTTATATTGTGTGTATGCTAGTAAATGTGCCTTGTGTTTTTATGGTTTTGCCACCATTGTTGGGGAAATACACAAAATAATTTAGTATAAGCCCTCACTAACCTAAAGGCCGAGTCGCATACACTTTCAACTCGGAGCACATGTGTGACAGAAACAGGTCTGTGGTCAAGGTTTGCAATCTGGAATCGTCAACTGCTCTTTGGTCACATAATCTAGACTTTCTGCGACATCAAAGGGCTGATATCAGGTAGTGAGACACATTTTTTGTTACATCAGAAGCCCAGTAACTAGAACCTGCACTTGTGGAGTAAAGTTATGTGAACATCCATCTTAAAAAAAAAACCTCTATGCCAACAGTATTCAGATAAGATAATAGTCTCAGTTTCATCTGAATTTGTTTGAACAACTTATAAGTGGATGCCAAAGAGACCAACACATGCTCACTGGTGGAAAATTGTTTCAAAACCTAGCAAAGAAAGATGGTACCAGCTTTATGTGGCAGTGTTCATCCATCTCACACATTATAAATACTTTTTTTCAATTCTAAAATGTTGCATTTTGTGTAAAATTGTGAACTCAAAGGCAGATTCTTACTAGCATAGAGTGAAATAGAGGAGAGATTACAAAAGCATTTGGAGGGCTTTCAAAGGGCTTTGCATGTACTAATAGAACTGGAGTTACATACAGGTAAATATTTCTATTGTATCACTTGAAAGTACACACAGAACTCCATCAATCATGATGACTTATTTGTTATTTCTAAATTCATCAAAGAACAGCAAGTGCTTTCTCCAATCCCCTCGCAATGAATTCTTTGGAGACTTCCTGAATACAGAACATTGGAAAACCACCAACCTTTACTCATCAGCATCTTTTTTTTTTAAATGGGGATTCAATTATATTTATTTTCTTTCCCTTCAATGTGAATGGAGGGAAATTTGTTTCGGAGAAACAGTGAAGACACAATTCAACAGCAAAGCAAACATGACATAACATAGACAATATTTTGTATTGTTATCCCTTGTGTTGTCTCTGGGTCAAGGTGAACGACCCATTGTTATACCTTGTTTTTGGATATCAACATTTAATTTATACATCATTATTTTCCCCTCGTAATTTTTTTAAATCAAGAAGACAACATTCTTTATAAGCCTTAACCCTGATAACAACTAGTTGTCATGTAAAAATCAGGTTTTAAACTAAAGGATTTTACTCTAAAGGCATTTCTCGTATTAGAATGTATTGTAACAACTTGTAAATCCTCCAAAAATTCGTCTTTGAGTAAAAACTATTACGGTCATACCATTATATCTGAAACAATCCAAAGCTTAAATTCTGAGGAAAATAACATATTTAAAACTATGAAGTGTACTGGGTCACTGATTTCAACAATGCTCAGATGCAATGACTCCACGCAAAGACAACTTTAAAACCGTAAGAAGACAACACGTCAGATGTTGAAACAACAAGCAAACATCTCGAGCCATTGTTGTTATGGTTTTCTCGTGTAGGAAGTCTTTGGCCTTTAGTGCTGCAGGTAAACATCCTCTCAGCAACAACCACTTGTTATCGGTGACTTGGCATTAAATCCACGTACCTGTCGACGGTTCCTCGAGTGTTTATCCATGTGTTTGAGGCGAAGCTTTCTCTAGAAAAGACGGGATGCGAGCGAAAAATAAACAATCTCCCTGAGCAGTGTCGTTAGCCTTCGAAGCTAATGCTAAAGCTAGTTTAACTTCAGGGACGAGGCAATGTTAGCTAGCTGCTATTCCGTGTTGTGCTCCGTGTGTGGAGGAGTTTGCGGTGCACACGCCAGAGTCCGTTCGGTTCCGAGAAAAAGAAGTAAAACGTAGAGTAAGAGCTCAAGTTTGGGTTAAAACTGACGGCTGCTGTTATGAAGCGGAACTGGGTAGAACACCGGAAATGGTACGCTTTTTAGAAGAAGCGCTTTTGTCCTGCGCGTTGTCTGTCAGGCGCAGCAGCCACTTGGAATACATGAGGAAAGAAACAATATTACAATACTTACTTAGAAGTAGAATTACTATGGTTTAAAAATCAAAATGGGTTTTTATTTTTATTTTATTTTAATTTTGAATTTATCATCAAAAAGAGTTCACTGTTATAAGCCACATGATTATGAAAAAATAAAATAAAAATAAAAAAATCTGGGGCGATCCATAAGTGTCCCGGTTCTGCCCTCTTTCCACTTTAACCTGGAACACATGAATAAAAAGAGACTGTTTTAAAATTACTTACTTACTTACTTTCTTACTTTTATTTGGCAGGAAGCATAGGATCTACTTTGAGTCTCTCTCAGATGAATGAGCTAAAACCATCTGAGTCTACAGTTTGTTCACTTAGAAGATATTTTCTAGTAAATAATTCTCTCATTTTTTGTCTTCAAGCCATTTCAAAATGTCGCTACTTTCCAACTAAAAACCACCGTCTTAGACTTAGGACTCCGATTTTGTTAAAACCTGAAGACAAAAAATAGGGCTCACATCAAGTATATTCTTTAAAAAAAAGAACCAGCCGTTAAACAAAAATGTTATATCCTATACCATGTTATTAAATACTTATTATTGCTCCTCTCGAAGAACGGAAGTAGAACGAGCGTTGTTTAAACCGAGCAGGCACACGAGCGGGCACCTCTCTGAGGCGACTGGGGTCCTGATGCCAGTGTGTCTGAATGGACGATGTCAGAACAATCGTAAACTGCAGCTTTTTTTACAAACGTTTAAACGCTTAAATCACTTTATCTTATCGCGTTATAACTTCTTGGATGCAGCTCTCTTCACCCACCACGGCTTTTGAATCGGCATTTAAAAGTAGTTTAGAGATTGACTCGCATTACTTGTGTTGGTCGTCATTCAAGGTAAGCTATTGTTAGTAAATAAACTCTTTTTTTCTCAAGTTGATTGGAAATAAAACACATG
This sequence comes from Callionymus lyra, assembly GCF_982586985.1. NCBI lineage: Eukaryota > Metazoa > Chordata > Actinopteri > Syngnathiformes > Callionymidae > Callionymus > Callionymus lyra. Next base: position 6,951,080 of record NC_141819.1, read on the forward strand.
TTCGTAAAAGGTTTTTGATCCATTGAGGATTATTAGTATAACCGCTGAAGTTAAAGAAATAGGGAGAATTTTAAGACGATTAAAAAAAAAGAAGTAAGTTTAAATAATTCACATCTAAAAGTAAATGTTTTTTTAAATTATTATTCTGATTAATGATGTTTTAGTCCGTGACACCAACAGCTGCACAAACACAAATATGGATTTATTTTAGGAAGAAGTTTCGAAGATGGTATTTGGTTATCAAGTTATGCTTACTATAGCTGAATACATTGTATCGTGAGCTGAATACATCGTATCGTGAGCTGAATACATCGTATCGTGAGATGAATATTTCGAATCGTGAGTTGAATACATCGTATCGTGAGCTGAATACATCGTATCGTGAGATGAATATTTCGCATCGTGAGTTGAATACATCGTATCGTGAGCTGAATTCATCGTATCGTGAGCTGAATACATCGTATAATGAGTTGAATATATCGTATCGTGAGCTGAATATTTCGCATCGTGAGTTGAATACATCGTATCGTGAGCTGAATATATCGTATCAAATCATATCGTGAGCTGAATATATCTAATCGTGAGTTGAATACATCGTATCGTGAGCGGAAAACATCGTATCGTAAGCTGAATGTATCGTATCTTGAGCTGAATATATTGTATCGCGAGCTGAATGTATCGTATCTTGAGCTGAATATATCGTATCGTAAGCTGAATATATCGTATCGTGAGTTGAATATATCGTATCGTGAGCTGAAAATATCATATCGTAAGCTGAAAATATCGTATCGTGAGCTGAACATATCGTATCAAATCATATCCTGAATATATCGTATCGTGAGCTGAATATATCGTATCGTGAGCTGAACACATGCTTACCAAGGCGAATAACTTTCTTCTTCAGGCGAGAGGTGATCGTCGCCTCTTTCTTGGCCGGAACCATGGAGCTGGCGTACGTCTGTGAGTGGGAGAAGAGGCCCAAAAACACCCACTGTCCTTCCATCCCTCTGGTCTGTGCCTGGTCCTGCAGGAACCTGGTGGCCTTCACCACCGACCTGAAGAACGATGACGACGACAAAGGTTGGACAGAGAAAATATTAGGGGAAAGTTTGTCAGAAAAGCGTATGATTTCATGTAACTCTGCTGTTGTGTTTCAGATGTCAGTCACATGATCCACATTATTGACACGGACCACCCATGGGATGTTTACTCCATCAGCTCGGGTCATGCTGAGGTCATCTCATGTCTAGAATGGGACCAATCGGGTAAGAAAAATATTAGAAAACTAGAAAGAGTGCATTTCTAGAAGAAAATGCAGTGTGAATGCTGGCCCTGCTGTGCAGTAGTAGTAGTAGTATTAGTAGTAGAAGTAGTAGTGGAAGTACTAGTGGAATAAGTAGTTAAAGTAGAAGAAGTGGAATTAGTAGTAAAAGTAGAAGTAGTAGAAAAGTAGAAGTAGAATTAGTAGTAGTAGTGGAAGTAGAAGTAGAATTAGTAGTGGAAGTGATAGTAGAAGTAGTCGTGGAAGTATTAGTAAAAGTAGTAGTAGTAGTAGTGGAAGTATTAGTGGAATAAGTAGTTATAGTAGAAGAAGTAGATTAGTAGTACAATTAGAAGTAGTAGACAATTAGAAGTAGAAGTAGTAGTAGTATTAGTAGTAGTAGTGGAAGTGGTAGTAGAAGTAGTTGTGGAAGTAGTACTAAAAGTAGAAGTAGTATTAGTATTAGTAGTAGTGGAAGTATTAGTGGAACAAGTAGTTATAGTAGAAGAAGTGGAATTAGTAGTAAAAGTAGAAGTATTAGAAAATTAAATGTAGTAGCAGAATTAGTAGTAAAATTAGAAGTATTAGAAAATTAGAATTAGAAGTAGAAGTAGCAGTAGTATAAGAATTAGAAGTAGTAGTAGAAGTAGTTGTGGAAGTAGTAGTAAAAGTAGAAGTAGTAGTAGTATTAGCAGTAGAGGTAGTAGTGGAAGTAGTATCAGAATTAGTATTGGAAGTAGTCGTGGAAGTAGTAGTAAAAGTACAAGTAGTAGATCAAACTGGAAGGAGTTGAAACATGAGTTGAAGATTCTCCCTATTGAAATGAATGGGGTAGAAAAAGAGGAATAAAAGATAAGAGTGAAAGAGAAAAGAAAGCTAGAACACTGCCCGCATTTCGGAAACAAGCTGAATTGATAAACGTTTGAATGGTTCAAATTGGATAAAAATTTGTGGGAAGAGAAGTGGCACAAAGTTTAGGTCAGAAGAAAACCGGATCTCAATTGTGTGAATGCTGGGTCGTCTTCACACAATGAATGCTTCCCAGCATTCACACAATAATGATTAGAATCCAGAGAAGGCACTGAAACGTTTCTTGTCTCCAGGGTCCAGGCTGCTGTCTGCGGACGGCGACGGACAGATCAAATGTTGGTGCATGTCGGATCATCTGGTCAACAGCTGGGAAAGCTCTCTGTCCAGTTCTCTGGACGGAGATCCCATCGTCGCCCTCAGCTGGCTGCACAACGGGGTCAAGCTGGCGCTCCATGTGGAGATGGTAACACCAGAGCCTTCGCCTGTTAGCGGCTCGAGGTGATAAACTTCTGTCACTGCTGTCTTGCTTTCAGTCGGGGTCGACCAACTTCGGCGAGAAGTTCTCCCGGGTGAAGTTCTCGCCGTCGCTGACTCTGTTCGGCGGGAAGCCGATGGAGGGCTGGCTGGCCGTGACCGTCAGTGGCCTGGTCACCGTCTCGCTGCTGAAGCCCGGTGGAGCTCTGCTGACCGCCAGCGAGAGTCTGTGTCGGCTGCGAGGGCGAGTGGCGTTGGCCGACATCGCCTTCACCGGAGGAGGAAACATCGTGGTGGCGGCGACCGACGGCAGCAGCTCGTCTCCCGTGCAGTTCTACAAGGTCAGCTGGGTTCAGTGTTGTAGCTGTGATGTCATCGATACTGGTGTGGGGGAAAAAAAAGGTTGAGCTATATACAGTATATAGAATTTTAATACCAATATTTTAAAATCATGAGTTATTTTTATCGTAGGTTTTATTTCTATCAAAAGAAGTGTGTGTAAAATAAAACCATTTTTTCGAATTTTGATATAGTTTTACCATTAACATGCAAATATTTACAGCCTTTGTTGATTTTTGTGTTTCAAATAACTTTCCGGCCGCTAGATGGCAGCAGTCATCATGTCCTCTTCAGCTAAGAAACACTGATCGTATCGTGAGTTGAATATATCGTATCATGAGTTGAATATATCGTATCATGAGTTGAATATATCGTATCGTGAGTTGAATACATCGTATCGTGAGTTGAATAGATCGTATCGTGAGTTGAATATATCGTATCGTGAGTTGAATATATCGTATCGTTAGTTGAATATATCGTATTGTGAGTTGAATATATCGTATCGTTAGTTGAATACATCGTATCGTGAGTTGAATATATCGTATCGTGAGTTGAATATATTGTATCGTGAGTTGAATATATCGTATCGCTAGTTGAATACATCGTATTGTGAGTTGAATATATCGTATCGTTAGTTGAATACATCGTATCGTGAGTTGAATATATCGTATCGTGAGTTGAATATATTGTATCGTGAGTTGAATATATCGTATCGTTAGTTGAATACATCGTATTGTGAGTTGAATATATCGTATCGTGAGTTAAATATATCGTTTCGTGAGATGAATACATCGTATCGTGAGTTGAATATATCGAATCGTGAGTTGAATATATCGTATCGTGAGCTGAATATATCGTATCCTGAGCTGAATATATCGTATCCTGAGTTGAATATATCGTATCGTGAGTTGAATATATCGTATCGTTAGTTGAATATATCGTATCGTGAGTTGAATATTTCGTATTGTGAGTTGAATATATCGTATCGTGAGCTGAATATATCGTATCCTGAGTTGAATATATCGTATCCTGAGTTGAATATATCGTATCGTGAGTTGAATATATCGTATCGTGAGTTGAATATATCGTATCGTTAGTTGAATATATCGTATCGTGAGTTGAATATATCTTATCGTTAGTTGAATATATCGTATCGTGAGTTGAATACATCGTATCGTGAGTTAAATATATCGTATCGTGAGTTTAATATATCGTATCGCGAGTTAAATACATCATTTCGTGAGATGAATACATCGTATCGTTAGTTGAATATATCGTATCGTGAGTTGAATAGATCGTATCGTTAGTTGAATATATCGTATCGTTAGTTGAATATATCGTATCGTGAGTTGAATAGATCGTATCGTTAGTTAAATATATTGTATCGTGAGTTGAATATATCGTATCGTGAGTTAAATATATTGTTTCGTGAGATGAATACATCGTATTGTTAGTTGAATATATCGTATCGTGAGTTGAATAGATCGTATCGTTAGTTGAATATATCGTATCGTTAGTTGAATATATCGAATCGTGAGTTGAATATATCGTATCGCGAGTTGAATATTTCGTATCGTGAGTTGAATATATCATATTGTGAGTTGAATATATCGTATCGTGAGTTGAATATATCATATTGTGAGTTGAATATATCATATTGTGAGTTGAATATATCATATTGTGAGTTGAATATATCGTATCGTGAGCTGAATATATCGTATCGTGAGCTGAATATATCGTATCGTGAGCTGAATATATCGTATCGTTAGTTGAATATATCGTATCGTGAGCTGAATATATCGTATCGTGAGCTGAATACATCGTATCGTGAGTTGAATATATCGTATCGTGAGTTAAATATATCGTATCCTGAGCTGAATATATCGTATCCTGAGTTGAATATATCGTATCGTGAGCTGAATATATCGTATCGTGAGTTAAATATATCGTATCCTGAGCTGAATATATCGTATCGTGAGTTAAATATATCGTATCCTGAGCTTAATATATCGTATCGTGAGTTGAATATATCGTATCCTGAGCTGAATATATCGTATCGTGAGCTGAATATATGGTATCGTGAGCTGAATATATCGTATCGTGAGCTGAATATATCTTATCGTGAGTTGAATACATCTTATCGTGATAGTAACACTACAGTCCATCCTCTCGGTTCAGGTGGTGGTCAGCGTGGTCAGCGAGAAGTGCCGCATCGACACAGAACTGCTGCCGTCACTGTTCCTTCGCTGCACCACAGACCCACTGAGGAGGGAGAAGTATCCTGCCGTCACTCACCTGAAGTTCCTGACCCGGGAGAACTCTGAGCAGGTGGAGAACCAAAGAAGAGATGGAAGACGTAGACCAGATGTAACCCACAGAGATTAAGATGGTTATCTTTCGTGTCCCAGGTCCTGCTGTGTGCGTCCAATCAGAGCGGCAGCATCGTGGAGTGTTGGTCTCTGAGGAAGGAAGGACTTCCTGTCAACAACATCTTCCAGCATCGATCACCAGTCGGTAAGAGTCGCTTCTCTCCGGTCATGGATTCATGCTTTCTTAACTTCAAACGGATCTTTAGACTTCATCTCTTTTATTATTGCATCTTTTACGTTGTATTCTTTTAACCTGAGCGAATGAATAACCGTGCGTCCAGTCCTGGACAAGCAGCCGACCATCCTGAAGTGGAGGATCCTGACCACCACCAGCGACATGGAGCGAGTGTCGGCCATCGCTCTGCCCAAACTTCCCATCTCCATATCCAACACTGACCTGAAGGTGGCGTCAGATACTAAGTTCTGCCCGGGACTCGGTGAGTTGAATCTCCTCTTGATGAATATAAACGTGTTCGGAAAAAAAAAAAAACGTTGATGTTAACATGATGATGGGAAACAAAACATCATCACTACACACATCAAGCTTTCAATACTGGTTAGGAACTGTCAGTACACTGATGTATCACAATATTTTATTCACAATACTGTATCGATATTCAAGAGAACTGTATCAACTTAAAAAATATGTATATATAAACAAGAGGGAGATTATTATTGTCTTATCTATTTGCTTTCAAATCACATTTTATTTCAATATTAGTTCATCTATGGTTTATATATTAATAAAGTGTCGGTAAAATATAAAACCTTTTGATTTACAATTAACATTTAAATATTGACAGCGTTTGTTCATTTTGGTGTTGCAATTGAACTTCCGGCCGCTAGATGGCAGCAGTCATTACGTCCTCTGCAGTTAAAGCAACAGTAAAAATCATGCAAGATCGCGACGATGACTGTGGACGAGAGGATACAGTGACTCCAGCAGCTTTTAAAGCTGATGTTTGGACATATTTTGGTTTGAAAACAAATGAAAGCAGTTACGACTTCGTCAAGAGTCATGTGGTCTGTAAATACTACAACACCAGAGTCAAGTACTCGACAATACTACACATATATACTTTTTACTACACTGGCCCAACACCAGAGTCAAGTACTGGACAATACTACACATATATACTTGATAATACACTATTACAACACCAGAGTCAAGTACTGGACAATACTACACTTCTTTACTTGTACTACACTATCACAACACCAGAGTCAAGTACTGGACAATACTACAAATATATCCTTATTAATACACTATCACAACACCAGAGTCAAGTACTGGACAATACTAAACATCTATACTTGTACTACAATATCACAACACCAGAGTCAAGTACTCGACAATACTACACATCTATACTTGTACTACACTATCACAACACCAGAGTCAAATACTCGACAATACTACAAATATATCATTGTTACTACAGTATCACTATATATCGTATCGCCAGATTCTTTCCAATAATCACTCCATTAATACATACAGCATATGCCTCGCAAGTATCCGATCAGAAGTTGAAGTTTTTGAACGAGCTATTATGTTGTTTTTCTGGGACAAGAGTAAAGAAAATGTTTTATTTTGTTTAAATGTATTTTCAGGTTTAGCTCTTGCGTTCCACGACGGCAGCATCCAGATCCTCCATCGTCTCTCCCTGCAAGTCATGGGGGTTTTCTACGGATCCTCCTCCACGTCGGGACCGGGTCAGCGGGCCGGAGACGAAAGTTCCATCAAGCGCCAGAGAACCGGGGGGCCCATCCTGCACTTCAAGGCCCTGCAGTTCTCCTGGACGTCCCTGGCTCTGGCCGGCGTGGACAACCACGGGAAGGTGAGGAAGGACGGCTCCGGTCCGAAGCGAGACGACTCACCGCTGCCGTCCCTGTTCAGCTCCACATTCTGCGGGTGTCGCCGTCCATGGGTCAAGTGCTGGAGATGAACACGACCCTGCGCCACCTGCTGTTCCTGCTGGAGTACTGCATGGTGACGGGGTACGACTGGTGGGACGTCCTGCTGCACGTGCAGCCCAACATGGTCCACAACCTGGTGGAGAAGCTGCACGAGGAGTACATGAGGCAGAACCAGGCGCTGCAGCAGGTCAGCACGGCATCATGGGATTGAGAGTTTGTGAAGTTGAACAAATGTAGTTTCTCTTAAATGACCAGGTACAACTTTTAGTTTTTCTTCCTGGAGACGTATTTTCCTTAAGTCAGGAAATAGATTCAAATATTATTCGTTGTGGTATGTGGTATAATAATTCTACTACTTCTACTACTCCCACCACTACTTCTACTACTACTTATTCCACTTCTACTTCTTCTACTACTTCTACTACTCCCACCACTACTCTGCTACTTCTACTACTAATTCTACTACTTTTAATACTCCCACTACTACTTCTACTACTACTTCTTCTACTTCTAGTACTTATTCTACTACTTCTACTACTCCCACTACTACTACTTCTACTCCTTCAACTACTTCAACTACTTCAACTACTCCCATTACTACTACTTCTACTACCAATTCTACTACTTTTTCTACTTCTACTACTCCCACTACTACTTCTTTTACTTCTACTACTACTTCTAATTCTATTTCTACCACTACTTCTACTACTACTTATTCTACTACTTTTACTACTCCCACTACTACTTCTTCTACTTCTACTACTACTTCTAATTCTATTTCTACCACTACTTCTACTACTTCTACTACTTCTACTACTACTTCTTCTACTTCTACTACTTATTCTACTACTTCTTCTAATATATAGAATATATATAGAATTTCTAAAAATTTCAAACAAATGTTCTACTTGCCCTATTGTTGACTAAGTGTTGGGATTATTTTCAGAGTAATCTGTTCTTTTTAGAGTTATAGACAAAAATGTTTGTTCATTTTAATGTAGCGACTGGAGCTCAGTTGTCTTCGTCTTCATCTTCGTCCAAAAAGACACTTAAAAACATCCAAATACCTTCATATACTGCTCAACCATAACGTTTTAATTTTAGGTGAACCATCACTTTACCATGAAGGTTTAATGAGGGTCTCAAAGATTTGTGTCTTATACAAAACTTCTCTTTCAGGTCCTGGCCACTCGCATCGTTGCCGTGAAGGCGTCTCTGTGTAAACTGTCCACTGCGACGGCGGCCCGGGCCTGCGACTTCCACGCCAAACTGCTGCTGATCGCCATCAGCTCCACCCTCAAGTCCCTGCTGAGGCCCCTGACCCTCAACCCCGCCGACAAGAGTCCCGGGGACCGACTGGCCGAGATCTGCGCCAAGAACATCGACCCGGGTGAGGCGGCGCGAGGACGAGGCGCCCCGCCAGAGATAAGACGACGCTCACGGTTCCGTGTCTCCTCAGACATCGACAAGGTCATGCTGAACCTGAAGACGGAGGAGTTCGTGCTGGACGGACCCCCGCTGCAGTCGCTGCAGCAGCTCATCCAGTGGGTGGGAGACTTTGTTCTGTACCTGCTGGCCAACCTGCCCAACCAGGTGAGCGGCTTCTTAATCTTGTCTTCATTCAATTATTTTATAAAACGTGTTTTTTTCAAAGGTCAAAATGTCAATCGTAAAGACAAGTTGACGAAATATAGATTTGATGTAATAACGTTTTTTTTTTTCTTCAATCCATATCGACTTCAACAATTAATATTTAGAATTACAGTAATACTGAGTATTTAAAATAAGTACCAGATAAGATTACAGCGATGGCTTCACAGTGAAATCCTGCAAGATCGTGACAGTGACTGAGGACAAGAGGATACAGTGACTCCAGCAGCTTTTAAAGCTGATGTTTGGACATATTTTGGTTTGAAAACAAATGAAAGCAGTTACGACTTCGTCAAGAGTCATGTGGTCTGTAAATACTACAACACCAGAGTCAAGTACTGGACAATACTACACATGTATACTTGTTACTACACTAGCACTATATATCATTTACCAAAGCTTAAAAAAGTTCAACCTTAAGATTTGTTTTATGTGACGTCATCTTCTTTTTGTCAGAATTTATTAAAAAAAAACATAAAGTAAACTATCTGTATAGTTACTGGTTTTCAACCACTCTTCTGTCCATCTCACTCCCTCTCATTGAACTCGGCTCTGCATCTGCTGAGAGTACTTTTAAATAGTAGATCATTAATACTTCGTTTGTTTCATTCCACATGATACTAGACCATGTGACTCTGTGTTTATCGAGCGCTGGAAGATATTTCAGTGCTCTGGTCTGACCCCGTACCCTCGCTGCAGGGCTCCATGGTCCGACCCGGGTTCGGCTTCATGAGGGACGGGGCGTCCCTGGGGATGCTGAGGGAGATGCTGGTGATGATCCGCATCTGGGGTCTGCTGAAGTCCGGCTGCCTGCCCACCTTCACCGCCACCTCGGACAACCAGGACAGCATGCAGCTGCTGTTCCGCCTGCTGACCAAGCTGTGGCTGTGCTGTGAGTTTTTATAAAGCTGCTCTGAAATCTGGGCGAACAAGAGGTTACGAGAGGCCATGAGGACGTCATATGAGCTTAAGCCCCGCCCACTGAACACGCTTTCTTTTTCTGGAGATGCAATCTTGTTGACCATAACCAAACCCACTCTGCTGTGATTGGTCAAACGTGGAGGTCTGTCTGACCGCGCGTCATCAATGGTCTCCACCACCAAGGGACTCGTTGTATAAACAAAGCGGGGCATGATAACGGCTACTTCTACTACTTCTTGTACTATTTATTCTACCTCTACAACTTATTCTACTTCTACTACTAATTATTCTAATATACTTCCACTACTAATTATTCTACTTTAGTTCTACTACTAATTATTCTACTATACTTCTACTACTACTACTACTTCTACTACTAATTCTACTACTATACTTTTACTACTAACTCTACTACTTCTACTTCTTCTATTTTTCTACTACTAATTCTACCACTAATTCTACTACTCCCACTACTACTTCTTCTTCTAATTATTTTTCTACTCCTACTACTACTTCTTCTACTACTTTTACTTCTACTAATAAATCTTCTACTACTACTTCTACTAATAATTCTACTACTACTTCTACTACTAATTCTCCTACTATACTTCTACTTCTAATTCTACTATTTCTACTTCTTCTACTCCCAGTAATACTTCTACTACTATTTCTACCACTAATTCTACTACTTTTTCTACTTCTACTACTAATTCTACTACTCCCACTACTACTTCTACTTCTTATTGTTTTTTTCTACTCCTACTACTACTTCTTCTTCTACTACTTTTACTTCTACTAATAAATCTTCTACTACTACTACTTCTTCTACTTCTACTACTTGAATGTGTTCCCTAAAGCTTGTAGATTGATCTTGGGTTCTTAAACCCGTGTGTGTGTGTGTGTGTGTGTGTGAGCAGCCCGGGAGGACGGACCCCCTCAGGACCCCGACGAGACCCTGATCGACGAGTGCTGCCTGCTGCCCAGTCACCTGCTGGTGCCCAGCATGGAGTGGCTGCCGGTCAACGACGGCGTCATCGTGAAGCTGCAGGGGAAGCTGCCGCTCAGGCTGCAGTTCGGGAAGACCCTGTCGCTGCCGGGACTGGGGTCCCCGTCCGTCCCCATGGACGCCTTCACCAGGTACCCCCCGAGTGTGAGCCCCTGCTGTGGTGGGTTCAGAGTTCAAAGTTCAGTGTGTGTGTGTGTGTGCAGGAGTGGACAGAAGATGGATAATCTTCGCTGCATCCACATGGGCGTCTGCCCCACGGAGGAGAGTAAAGCCTGCACCAGGTGAGCCCACGACCCTCGACCCTTGACCCGGTGTTTCCCCAGACTGACCTTGAGACGTTGCCTTCAGGTGCGGCTGCGTCACCATGCTTCGCTCGCCCAACAAAACCAACGCCATGAAGCAGTGGGAGCAGCGCTGGATCAAGAACTGTCTGTGCGGAGGTTTGTGGAGGAGGATACCAACGGCAAGCACTTGAACGCACCACGGCCGGTCGTGATGAAGGGGACGCGTCGACGTTCAGGACGCACTTGAACACACCACGGCCGGGCAGGATGGAGAGGACGCGTCAACGTTTTGGATGCACTTGAACACACCACGACCGGTCGTGATGGAGACGACGCGTCGACGTTTTGGATGCACTTGAACACACCACGGCTGATCGTAAAAGAAGAGGACGAGTCAACGTTTAGGATGCACTTGAACACACCATGGCTGATCGTAAAAGAAGCGGACCCGTCGACGTTTTGGATGCACTTGAACACACCACGGCTGATCGTAAAAGAAGCGGACGCGTCGACGTTTAGGTTGCACTTGAACACACCACGGCCGGTCGTGATTGAGAGGACGCGTCTACGTTTTGGATGCACTTGAACACACCACGGCTGGTCATAATGACGGGGACGCGTCAATGTTTAGGACGCACTTGAACACACAGGAGGAGAAACCTGAACGCATCACCGCTGGAAACGCTCTAACCGTTGGACCCGCAAGGACGTGAAGCACCTGAACGCATCAAACAATTTGCAATCATGGACCCTGAACGCATCACAATTGAAATGGAAATAAACACCTCGACCTATTTTAAGAAAGTCACCTGTCGAATCAGCCAAAATGGTAAAATGAATCACCTGAACGTGGCACGAAACGAAAACTGATGTTGAACGCACCACAGCAAAATACAAGAATGCAAAAGAACAAAAGTGACCCTGAACACACCACGGTGTATTAATATTTGTAGCTATGAACCATCTGGTCGTACCAAGACATAGTACTTGAATGCACCACAGACACGTAAAGATGAATAAGAAATGATGAATCGTGAAAACGGCAGGAAATTGAATGAGAAAATACATACCAAGATGGAGTTCCCTGAACACACCACCGAAGATAATGAATTATGATGTGTGACAACTGTTATGTGGAACTTAAGATTCTTTTTTTTATTTTACGTTTCATTAAAATAAGATGGTTTGATGCTATTTTTTACATTATTTTTAAATAAAACCTGTTGAACATTAGTGTGAATCTGGCGATAAGATTTATTGAACGTGTTTTTCTTTTTATTTATTTTTGGGCGTTAATTCAATAAAATACTTATAAAGGTTGATAGAAAGACAAACTATAACGTGTGGAGAGATTGTTTAGTTTGATGCCATCTACCGGTCATAACGTGACACTACATTTTTTTAAAAGTAATTTTAAATGATTTATAGTCATGTTGAATTATTTTAACGTTGTATATACATTTCATAGCAACAAAAGGTTTTGCATAATAAGCACAAATCTATGCTTCCTTCTTTACATTAAGTTTCTTCAAAAAAATAAAAATAAAATACATTATTTTCTTTTCATTACTGCCACCACATGAATGTGTTTTTCAAGCACCATTGCAGTGCATTGTGGGTAATATACAGCTCTGAATACTTCAGCTGCTTTTGAATGGACAGAAACTGAGAAAAATAGAAGTTTTTTATTTTTTTAAAGGCAAAGTAACTCAAGACCAAGAGGTTTTATTTGATAGAACACATATTTTTATTTTGAATATCTTCCAACGAAAAGGGAAGTTGAAGAAAAATATCAACCAAACATAAAAAACACCTGTTCAATTTGTTGTAAACATCCAGAAGAGAGAGGTCAGGTAATGTAGCACATTAGGGTCCCCCAAAAAACTCACTATAACTAAACGATGCAAAATTCCATTTTTTTTTTTTTTTTCGTAAGGAAGCTGGAGAAGCTGCTGGCCGTGTGCCAAGAGTTGAAATTTCTGCGACGAATTTTCAGTTTTCGGCGCCGACGAGTTTACATTCATCTAAATACTGGAGCACGACTTCAGCTCGACGCTGGACATTCAACTTCACTACGAGTCAGAAGAACCGTTAATTACATCACGATATTCACCTGCAGCCGCTACAGTCGACGCGGAGGAAAGGAACGAAAAACCCTGAAAAAATGTGGCACCATTTTCCCAAGAAGCAAAAATATGATATAAAAAATATAAATATGTGATCTTACAAACGTGAGATGGGATTTTATTACGAAAATAATATCATATATATTTGAGGGGGGAAAAAAAGCCAGAAGATAAAGCTAAAAGTTCAGTCTGGGGTTCCTCAGGGATAAAGCATGGGACCTTTGTTGATTTGAAACCATTTTAAAAAACTACTATGAAATCGTCGCTTACTTCTCGTCCCTTTTAACCCAATTGAGAAAAAACGAAATATCCGTAAATTTCACGAGAAAACCATTTTGTTTGTCCGTCAAAGTGACGGTATTTATATTAGCTATCAGACCGGTTGACTCGCTTGACATCTTCATCGGTCGATTCAAAGGAAGCCGATGGACCCGCCATGTGCCGAGGGTCCCGTGACATCACCTCCTCTCGTTGGTCAGTCTGTTGGGTAGGGGCCGGACCTTGGACAGGACTTTGTGTGGGGGGTCCGTCATGGTCATCACGCACTTGGTGTTGGCGGGGTAGGACGTGATGGTGGTGACGGTGGGAGCCGCGACTTTGGACGCCGCGACCGCGGACGAGAACTTGGACGAGATGGCCGTCGCCGCCGTCATGGTCGCCGACGCAGTCCATTTGGATGACGTCGTCGTCGACAGCATCACTTTCGACGCCATCGTCGTCGTGGTCGTCGTCACTTTCGACGACATCGACGTCACAGCGGTCGTCGTCGCCGACGCCGTCCCTTTCCATGGCGGCGGCGACGCCGCGGCGGTCACGGCGGACGGCGTGACCTTCGTGGCGGTCGCTGTGACTGCAGTCATTGTGGCTATGGCCGACACCTTCGTCGATATCACGGCCGTCGCCGTCGTGGCTGTGATCGTGGCCGGGTTATTAGCCGTAACCGTCGCCACGGGCTTGGCCAGAGACGTCTGGATCTCGGCCCTTCTGGCCAAAGCCACCTTTAGCTTTTCTCGCATCTGTTCGATCTGCTCCTGGAGCTCCTGGAGCTCGCCCGGCTTGGGCGGCGCCACGGGAGCCGGCGGTTCCGCCGAAACCGTCGCGGTCACGCGTGACCCGAGTCTGGAGACGCCTTGCGAGGCTCCGTTGGCGGGCGCGGCCGTGGAAGGTTTGTTAGCGGCCGCCGAGCGCGACAGGATCAAGCCGGCGAGAGAAGACGTGGGTCCGCCGTTCTCGCACGGTCTGCTAGCATTGGAGGGAGCCTCCTCTTTGTCCTTGGACACCTTGGCCTTGGCGTCGGAGGCCGCCAGGCGGGCCAGCAGGCGGCGAGTGTTGAGGGTCTCCAGATTGAAGTGAACCCGTTTGAAGTCCCTGGCGTCTTTGGCGGCGGCTTCCGCGGCGTCCTTTTCCGTCTCGTTGTTCCACTTGGCCGACGTTCCCGGCGGCGGCGGCGCCGGTGGTCCTGAGGGGGGCTGAGCTCTCTCCAGGTTACAGCTGCAAACACAGTGGCAGAAGAAACAAAGAAGGTTTTATTCAACGACAGAGCAGGTGTGTCCCTGACATGCTACGATTCTAGATGCTATGGTCTGAGCTAGTGGAGCAGCGGTTAGTGTCGCCTGGCGGCAAAGATGGTTGCCGGTTCGCTTCCAGGTAAGAGGGGAGAGTTTGAATGTTCTCCCCGTGTTGCATGGGTTTACTCCGGGGACTCCGGTTTCCTCCCACAGTCCAAAAACATACAGAGGTTGATTGAGAATTCGTAAATTGTCTGTAGGTATGAGTGTGTGTGTGAATGGTTGTCTGTCTTTGTGTGTCCTGAGAGAGACTGGGATCCGGTCCAGGGTGTCCCCCGCCCTTTCACCTGAAGAAACCTGTCAATAATCTGTCAATAAGCCACATGTGTTCTTGTTATAACTTTAATTAAAGTTCAACTAATGTGTGTCATTGCGTGTGTGTTGTTGTGATGTGTGACTCTATTGTATCATCAGTGTGTGTTTGCGAAAAAAATTCTCTTATTGACATTAGAAAACGATCTTAAGCTCCGCCCACTGAAAACACTTTGTTTTTCTGGAGATTAAATCTTGTTGACCATAACCACACCCACTCTGCTGTGATTGGTAAAAAATGGAGGTTCTTCACCGCGCGTCATCAATCCCGGAAGTCTCCACCTCCAAGGGACTTGTTGTATAAACAAAGCGGGCGTGATTACAGCTGCAGGAGGAGTGAAGCCATTATTACGTCATAATGGACTCTCGTAACCTCTCGTTCGCCCAGATTTCAGAGCAACTTTATAAAGTAATAAGTTGAAAACATGGTCATGATGAGGAACTTACTGCGTCTTGGAGATAAAGAACATTTACTACATGTCAGTCAAGAGAGTTTGAGTTTATCATTAGTTGTCTTTTTGGTTCCTTTAGCATTAAGGCAGTTATTTACGCTGCCGTCTCCACCGTCTCAACATCATTGATGTCAAGTTTAAGAGCAGCATCTCTGTTTCCTACTGAGTTCACTTAAAAGCTTTATTATATGCATTTTTATCGTGTTTCTTTTCATCTTAAGGATGTGTTTTTTATATCTTCTTGCGCAACATTTGAAAACATCCGGCTTTTAGTTGCATTATCGCCCCCTCCTGTCCCGGAGACCGTCTTCCTCGGCACGTTATCCTTTACGCTTGTCTGTCCTGAGATTATTCTGGAGGCTATAAATCCGTAAACATTCATAGATAAGCCTCATCGTTGTATAAGCCTCAGGGTTAGAAGTTAAAGTAGTAGATTTTTAGTTTGGTACATTTTTCAACCCGTCAGAGACATGGACGTGACGAGGACAGAACCAACCTTTTCTCTTTCTCCGCCCGCTGTCGCTTCACGTCTTCGTACGTCATGTTCAGAGCTCGGTGGATTTTCTGTCCGAGAAATCAACCGAAAAACAGATTTTTAAGAAGATAAAAAGGCGACCTTGAGTCTCCAGGTACTGGACATGAGTTACCTGTGAGGTGTGCAGCCAGTACTTCAGGTTCTGACGACGACGGATGTGCGGCAAGACCAGTCTGTAGAACCCGTGTTCACCGGCGAGGGTCAGCAAAGCTCCGCCCACTCCAACGCACAGCAGCACGAAAAGGCCCGAAAAGTGGCTGATGCCCATTTGAAGAGTCTGGAGGCAAGAAAGAGGTGTTAGCAAACCAGCGCTAACGACAAGAAGTACAGCTAGTACATCTTCACGGTACTACAAGATATACAACTAGTACATCTTAACGGTACTACAAGAAACACAACTGGTACATTTTCATGGTACTACAAGAAATACAACTAGTACAGCTTCACGGTACTACAAGATATACAACTAGTACATCTTAACGGTACTACAAGAAACACAACTGGTACATTTTCATGGTACTACAAGAAATACAACTAGTACATCTTCACGGTACTACAAGATATACATCTAGTACATCTTCACGGTACTACAATAAATACAACTAGTACATTCTCATGGTACTACAAGAAATACATCTTCATGGTAGAACAATAAAAACAACCAATACATCTTCATGGTACTACAAGACATACATCTAATGCATCTTCACGGTACAACAAGAAATTCATCTTCAATTTACTACAAGAAGTACAACTAGTACATCTTCATGGTACTACAAGAAATACATCTTCAAGGTACTACAATAAATACAACTAGTACATCTTCATGGTACTACAAGAAATACAAAAAAACATCTTCACGGTACTACAAGTAATACAAGAAATACATCTTCACGGTACTATAAGAAATACAACTAGTACATCTTCATGGTACTACAAGAAAAACAATCAATACAAATTCATAGTACTACAAGAAATACAACTAGTACATCTTCATGGTACTACAAGAAATATAACCAATACATCTCCAGGGTACTACAAGTGATACTATTGATTCTTATTCAGCTACAATCAAAGTGCTTGACTTCACATCAGTTGTTTCTGCTCAAACCTTTATAAAATCAACTTCTTCCACAAACACACGGTGAAAAATGAGTAATATTTTAACCACAGTATCCGTGCTATACTAGCACATATAGCTTCACTCTGAATTGTACTATACCGTCCCTGCTACCTCAAGTACTTATACTTCCACTTCTGCCAAAACTGTCACTATCTATTATTAATAATACTAGTACAAGTACAAACACGACTCTTATAAAAAAGGTTTACAACCACTGGTGCTACTTATGATGATACTAGATCACATTCATTTCTAATTCTACAAAAACTACATTAAAGGTTAATCTTTAATTTAATGTAATAGTTTAAAAGTTTTTTTGTAAACAATTCTCATGTCGTGGCTTCAATCCAAGATGGACGTTACAGTCGAGCAGTATTTGGAGGTATTTGGCTGAGTAGAAAATGAGTGAAATCTTCATTTTTCAGTTGAACCATCACTTTAAACTGAAGGCTCCAACACATGACCAGCAGGGGGCAGCACTTCCCCAGCAGAGACGCCTCTTCCACACACAGTGACGGACCAGAACCGTGACCCACTGACCTCTGTGACGGCGAAGACTCGGTTCCCGCACGGAACCACCTTGTACCACTTGTCGTGCAGCAGGTCCATGTAACCCTCGGACTTGTACCTGCTGATGAACTCGGAGATGTTGGAGCTCAGAGGAGAGTTCTGAGGGAGACCGATGCCGTAACCTGCAGAAGAAGAAGTGGTTTTATATGACATTAAAGTAGGTTCAGTGTTGAATTATTTGAATAAAAATAAAGATAATGATACAAGACACTGTTATTACTTAATATCACGACAGTGTAGAGATTATTATTATTAATAAACCATGTATTTTGGACGCACAAATTAACTTTTAACTCACATGTGTGACAAACAATGACATTTAAATCTATATACTGTAAACTAGATTCAACCCCTATGAGAGTATAAGTGAAAATCAAACATATAAACCATATAATGTACAAATATATGATGATATATTGTCAGATTTATAAAAATCTTTCCACATCCCGATACGTATCTTTAACCTCTTGTACCTTCAGGGCAGGAACCCTGAGGCAGGATTGTAGCTTCAGTGGAATTCTATCAAATCTGTGGATTTAGGTTGAAAAACTTTGACCACGAGTCGTGTTGCTTAAAAATCAAGAAGTAATATTTCATTATGACATGTGGAGAGAAGTTAGAAAATTGAATTAAACTCACTGATTCATTTATGTACATTAAACAAAAAGATACAAGTCTTTCTTTTGGCTTCACAATAACTTTAGACCCTTTGGCAGATTGAATTGATTTGAAAGGGTAACTAATGTGTGTGTGTGTGTGTGTGTGTGTTTGTGTGTGTGTTGTTGTGATGTGTGACTCTATTGTATCATCAGTGTGTGTGTGTGTTGTTGTGAAGTGTGACTCTATTGTGTCCTCAGTGTGTGTGTGTTGTTGTGAAGTGTGACTCTATTGTGTCATCAGTGTGTGTGTGTTGTTGTGAAGTGTGACTCTATTGTATCATCAGTGTGTGTGTGTTGTTGTGAAGTGTGACTCTATTGTATCATCAGTGTGTGTGTGTTGTTGTGATGTGTGACTGTATTGTATCATCAGTGTGTGTGTGTTGTTGTGATGTGTGACTCTATTGTATCATCAGTGTGTGTGTGTTGTTGTGATGTGTGACTCTATTGTATCATCAGTGTGTGTGTGTTGTTGTGATGTGTGACTCTATTGTATCATCAGTGTGTGTGTGTTGTTGTGATGTGTGACTCTATTGTATCATCAGTGTGTGTGTGTTGTTGTGATGTGTGACTCTATTGTATCATCAGTGTGTGTGTGTTGTTGTGATGTGTGACTCTATTGTGTCCTCAGTGTGTGTGTGTTGTTGTGATGTGTGACTCTATTGTGTCCTCAGTGTGTGTCAGTTTGTACAAAACTCTCTTTTCATCGAAATATTGAAAATTTTATCTATTGGTGCATTTTTTGTTTTTTGTGTTGAAAAAAACCTGTAGATTCAAAGTGTGTGTCGCATATTTGTCTATCTTGGTTGTAATGTTGTGTATAACCTGACAGGAAACTATAGCTGTTTGCAATGTGACAAAATCAAACAGTTGACAGAAGCTAGTTTTGCTACTTTATCGAATAAAAACCAGACATAAAGATCTAAGATACTATAGTCACAAGCTTTATCTAGACTTTTTAAAATATTTTTTTTATTTTCTTGGACAGGAGTTGTGTGTCGACAAGCACCATCATGGAGTTACCTTCGATAGCAAACGGCTTCCCGACAGTCGCCAGCTTGCACTCGGCGTCGATGGAGACTTCGTAGTCCAGCAGAGCCTTGTCCATGATGAAGGCATCGAGCTGAGGAGGATCTGCCCTTCAACACACACGGACGTGGTCACTACAGCAACCGTGAGCGCCATCAACGGCCAGAGGGCAACCATAGTTTCCAATCCTCATCTTTATATCTTCGTTCTTTACTTTGTGTTGACGTTACTTTGTTCTTGTTAGTTATATAACACATTTGTTGATGTTACTTTGTTCTTGTTAGTTATATAACACATTTGTTGATGTTACCTTGTTCTTGTTAGTTATATAACACGTGTTGACGTTACTTTGTTCTTGTTGGTTATATAACACATTTGTTGATGTTACCTTGTTCTTGTTAGTTATATAACACGTGTTGACGTTACTTTGTTCTTGTTGGTTATATAACACATTTGTTGATGTTACTTTGTTCTTGTTAGTTATATAACACGTGTTGACGTTATTTTGTTCTTGTTAGTTATATACAGTAACACGTGTTGACGTTACTTTGTTCTTGTTGGTTATATAACACATTTGTTGACATTACTTTGTTCTTGTTAGTTATATAACATGTGTTGACGTTACTTTGTTCTTGTTAGTTATATAACACTTGTTGACGTTACTTTGTTCTTGTTATTTATATAACGCATTTGTTGACGTTACTTTGTTCTTGTTAGTTATATAACACGTGTTGACAATACTTTGTTCTTGTTAGTTATATAACACGTGTTGAGAATTCTTTGTTCTTGTTAGTTATATAACACGTGTTGACGATTCTTTGTTCTTGTTAGTTATATAACACGTGTTGACGTTAATTTGTTCTTGTTAGTTCTAAAACACGTGTTGACGTTACTTTGTTCTTGTTAGTTATATAACGCATTTGTTGACGTTACTTTGTTCTTGTTAGTTATACAACACGTGTTGACAATACTTTGTTCTTGTTAGTTATATAACACGTGTTGACGTTACTTTGTTCTGGTTGGTTATACAACACACATGTTGACGTTACTTTGTTCGTGTTGGTTATATAACACATTAGTTGACGTTACTTTGTTCTTGTTAGTTATATAACACGTGTTGACGTTACTTTGTTCTTGTTAGTTATATAACACGTGTTGACAATACTTTGTTCTTGTTAGTTGACGTTATATGTTCCTGTTAAAAGCGTTTGCAAAAGCGACACCAAACCCCCACAGAAGCGACGCCGGGGAGCGGCCGGTCGCGGCCGTCCATTAATCGAGTTTGGAAAGAGTCGTTGGATCGATGAAACACGAGAGACTCGGAATCAAATTAACTGAAATAATTAAATAAACCATCAAACTCGCATCACATCTTACTTGAGAGTGGCGACGCCCTGGGGAGTGGTGGGCTCGTTGAAGCGTCGCATGTATTCGTGCATCTCTGGGAAACTTTTCTTCATGTAGTCCTCGGCGCTGCTCTCGCGCACCGTCCCGAAACGAAAGCCCTGGGAAGGATGATGAAGCTGCTCCAGGAAGAAAAAAAAAAACATCATCAGGAGTTTGAAAGAGTTTGAAAAAGGGATTCAATTTAGTCGCCGAATATTGGCGTCAGAGGTCAGCTGACTTGATTAACCTTCATTTTCACATGGAATTATAATTATTTGAAGCTCATAATTCACTATCAATCGTGTCTTTATCTCCTCATCTCAGGGTAAAGATTTCAAACTTCATTAACTGTTTTTGTGGTTCCTGATATGAACTGTGAGCCCTGAGAAGAAACTTCCGTATCATACCTGAGCGAAGAAGCAGATTCATTAACATGTAGTTATTCTCTCACAGACAGTTTTATCAATAATTTGATACTCTTCCCAACATTCACTTTCGAAGTATTTGAAATAGCAAATTGTGTACAAACGGTGTGTGTCAGAAAATACCTAAATGTCTTTTAAACCAGACAAATGAAGTCAAAACTATCTTGAATTCTTTGGTGTTTTTGTTACGCAGGAGTTGCAACAAATGAATTAATGTGTAAAAGGTTTTCTGTGAGGGAAGTGTTGGTGACCCAGAAAAATACTCCATGATACTGTATTGGTTCAAATCACTACGTTATAAAGGAGTACTACAGTAACTACATCACCCCATATTATGATATAATAGTATCCATAACTTGTACTTATGATATAGTACAAAATATCACTCTTCTGTACTGCACAAATGTATAGTATACTTTATTTATATATTTAAAAATACAAATAACATTTATTACATAATCTCCAACTCTCCTGACATGTAGTAAATGTTCTTCTTCTCCAAGACACAGTAAGTTCCTCATCATGACCATGTTTTCCACTTATTACTTTATAAAGTTGCTCTGAAATCTGGGCGAACGAGAGGTTACGAGAGTCCATTATGACGTAATAATGGCTTCACTCCTCCTCCAGCCAGCTGTAACCCCACCCCACTTTGTTTATACAACGAGTCCCTTGGAGGTGGAGACTTCCAGGATTGACGACACATGGTGACAAACCTCCATGCGACCAATCATAGCGGAGTGGGTGTGGTTAAAATTCCTTTCGTTCAAGGGTTTTGTTTGCTGACCCGGATTTAAAAGCGACTGAACCACCAGTGACATTAGCTTTGTAGTATAACAGAGTCGACTAAACTTTAGGATCTTATCTTGAAATCCTGAAACAATGTTGAACAAAACACACAAACTAATTTTGTTGCTAAAATTACATTTAAGTTACACTATAATAGTGACTTCACCTGACACAGTGTTTTATTTATAGTATTATTTGTATTCATGTTCTGGGGCGCATCAGCAGCTTCCTTCCAACAATACCCACCCAGATGGAATACCATGGAAATGTATTATATTTTTTTTCTCTAAAGTTTCTTGTTTTTAGATATTTGGTGGTAAACTGAAAGATAAATGTCAACAATGAAGTAACGACCTTGGTGAAGGTGATAACCCCCAAGAAAAGATCAGACTGACCTTGGCATCATGAATTCCAGAGACCTCCTCAAAGGTCTTCTCTCCCACCATGACAGCGGCCAGGTTGGCAGTGTAGCTGGACAAAACCAGCAGACAGAAGATCGCCCAGAGGTTCATCAGGAATCGACCCGTCCAGCATTTGGGTGTTTTGGAGGAAACCGTGCGTCCGAACAGGATAGCGTAGCATAAGTTCAGCGCAGAGGAGTACGAGAACACGCGCACACGGTTCCGACCGTGAGGCGTCATGCCAAAAGGGCTCTTCCATTCATACAGAGTCAGAAACAGAGCAGTGATGTGCAGCGCCAGGAAGATTCCCACCCACATCGACCAGTGCAAAGGCCACATGAAGGCGCCGATGGGTGCTGCGGTGTCTTTGCTGCGAACCAGTATTCCAAGACTGGTGGAAAAGAAAGGAGAGGTGAAGTCGATGACCCGACTGCGAGCCGAGTTGATGCTGAAGGAGGTGACGGCCATGTCGGCGAGGCCGAGGAGAAGATCCCCTACCAGCCCGGTCCAGCGTCCCGCTTTCCACGCGCCATACTTTCCGTCTCCGACGATGTAGAGATCGAACTCAAAGCCCAGGTCCTCGGCCAGCTTTTCCAGCAGGTCAATACAGTAGCCGTAGCAACACTTGTTGTACTCCGATGGTAACAGGCTGCCATTCCCGTTCGCCACTTCATGAAAGTATCGCTCCAGAAGTTCAGAGTTGTTTGTTCCAGCGTCCATACAGAACTGACCCGCCGGGCAGATGCCCTCGTCATCCGCGTCCCGTGTAAAGACAAATGGGTGTTCTACCAGAGTCACCACCCTCACACGGCTACCAGCCACAGGCATTCCGGCCCTCCAGCGGCCCTTGTTCTTCTGTTCCTCTGTTCTTTGCCGAGTTCGTGGGCCTTGCCAGACCCCCTCGTCCTCCACCTGGAGGTGACCGTTCTCCCAACTGCCCACCGTCACCCAGGTGGGCTGACCCAGAGCATCGCGTCTTAGGCTCCAGATGTGAAAGCGCTGGGGGGTAAGGACAAGGGATTGGTTCTGGAGCACTTGGACAACCCCCGTCCGACCTGAGAAAGACATGTTTGACAGGAACCTGCAAGAAAGGAGACACTATAAGAGACTGGCTTGAAATATATCATAAAATTATGCATCAACTTTCTTTCTTTCTTAAAGTTGTGTGCTGGTTGCCCACATGAGTCTAGGGTACCGAGACTTCCTGCAGTAGTTGATGAGGTCTCTTATATCCTATGTTGGAACAGATATCAGCTGTTGCGAGAGCACTCCAAAAGACCTCTGTTTTTAACACATTTTACCTATTTTAAATAATATATTGTGGTTTAATATTCTTGTCTGGCTACGCAGTGGGAGATTCCTCTAAATTAGTCAACGATACAAAGGAATTCAAGATAAATTCTAGATTAAAGGGATTTTAAACCAAACTGTGTGATCATTAGTTACCTGGACAGGTACTGTCCTGAGGAGGGCACCTGTTTGTTGGGTTTGTCGTAGCAGTTGACCATGTTCTGGATCAGAGCCAGGTCCGGCCGCAACACCGATGCTGAGGCAACAGCTCTGGAAATCAGCTGCAGAGCGTCTCTAATGTAAAAGTCCAGCGGCTTCCGCTCCACTTGTCCATAGGCTAGTAGTCCAAGAGGCAGCCCAATGGCATGCAGGGCATCCGGGCTGAGCGGCTGACCCAGAACCCAATGCATCATGGGCAATGTAAGCCCCAAGTCCTGAGCGCTGCGCAGCACAGCGGCAGCGCACTGGGGGTCGGCACCAAACAGCAACACCGATGACGGCGGAGGGCGGCTCCGCCGGAAATGCTGAGAGAGGAACTCGTGTATCTGGGTGTCGTCGTGGGAGGACTGGGTCAGGTTGAGGAGGGCGCTCAGCTGCCAGGTGACACCAGCTTCCAGCAGCTGCAAGAGACCCCGGGCTTCCTCCCAGCCCTGACACAGCACCGCCGTCCCCTCCCTCCAGCCGGACCGCCGGAGCACGGTCAGCAGCAGCTCAGAAAGGCCGGACTCAGGCACCCCCGTCGCCATCTGCAGGTGGAATCGGTTCTGCACACAGAAGCCAAAACGAGAAGTTTTCATTGTAATTAATGCATGAATTCAGTTGTTTTAATCTTTTATAATTTTCACAGGAAGATCTGCCAACACAAACAATTCATGAATGTGAAATATTCCCTTTTAAGTCGACATATGTAAATCCCTAATCCAGTCTTATTGGAATGCAGCCGCGGTTGCTTCGCGGCATCGACATGTCAATCAGTTTTCTTTCCTTTCAGCCGCCTGCAAGTTCAGTCTCTCGCCACAGGGGGCGCTGGCTGTTTAATTTACAATGACGACAATTGGCAATTCTGTCAAGCTGTAATGAAAACACACGTTAAAGTGAAAGACAACCCGAGGACAATCCAAACTACAAGTGGACTCATTCTCATTCCAAAGACGGAATCTTCGAATCCCCGAACAAACTGCAGCAGTTCGCTCTGATGGAGGGATTAAAGATGAATGACGAGTATCGATTTCATCATTTGACTCAGTGGACGAGAAACACAGAGAAACACTGCGGCGGGAAGATCGTGGTTCGACGAACATCCGTCTGATATTTACCGCAAATATCCTGTGAGTTGAAAGATTCACAAGTCTGAGAAAAAAACAATTACCAGAAGATCTGATCATCCAGATTACGTTCAATCTTGCTCACGTCATTTATCACTGAATGGATTGATGAGACTTCCTGTTGAGAACAGTCATGTTTGAGAGGGAAAAGACTGTTTGTATTTAATAAACAACCAGGATATAAGATTTCACTTCAAGTTTGACGATGATAAACTTGGTCAGAGCGAACGTTTTGGCTCCTTATTTGAATCATGTCTCTGACTCATTCCCTGCATGTCTCAAAAGTCAAAGGTTCTCATTAGAGATACCATTAGTCTCGGCTCGTTCCAGTTGATTTTAGACGTAATGTTCCTCAAAGATTTTTGCTTTCACAGACTTGAACGGAAAGTGAATCCAACTAATTATCCATGAAATGTTGTCGTCATTTACCAGGTTTGAATTTATCAACAGAAGAAATCCTATCGTAGAGGCAATGATGAGTTCAAAACTACTGGATATACTATAGATATATGACATTATTTTGTTCAAATACTCAGAGCGAGAGGAACATAGACGACGACAGACGACGACAGCGAAGACGCAACAACGCCACCAAAAACATGGTCCTGATCGTAACATAAATAATTGCTCTTGCTCGTATAAAAGGTGATTTTTAAGACCCAGCGGAAGCTTCACGGTCCCTCCGTCCAAACCATTTACAAAAGGAGTCGGCAATTCATTTATCATTTATATTCATGTTATATGGTGTCATCATCATAAGACTTCAACGCAAACAACACGCGTAAGTAGTGAAAATAAACCTTGATATATGATGGTAAAAACAAGGAACAAAATAGAAAGTAGGATATCAACAAGTATTAGATAAAAATGAGCATTTCTTCTCATGTCGAGGCTTCAACACAAGAGGGTCGTAACAGTCGAGCAGTATATGAAGGTATTTGGATGTTTTTAAGTGTCTTTTTGGACAAAGATGAAGACAACTGAGCTCCAGTCGCTACATTAAAATGAACAAACTTTTTTGTCTATAACTCTAATAAGAACAGATTACTCTTAAAATAATCAACATTAGTCAAGTTTTTCACACATGCTGATCACTTGCTGTCAGTTTCTTTACTGTCTGTTGGTTCTTTAAAAAAGGAAGTTGTTTGTGTTTATTTACATCTAAAGAAGTAAGTAATTGTTTGTAAAGATCTTCCAGACCAGGGTCACAGAGCGCTTTAACAATCAAAAACAATACACAGTTAAAATATATACTTTAAAGGTCAAGACAACATAGAGACAAACACAAGAGTCTCAGAAAATCATGGAAAAGCACAAATAAAAGTGTCTTAAGATGTTTCTTGAAGGAGTCAGTAGATCATCAAACACAGATGTTTCTTGAAGGAGTCAGTAGATCATCAAACACAGATGTTTCTTGAAGGAGTCAGTAGATCATCAAACACAGATGTTTCTTGAAGGAGTCAGTAGATCATCAAACACAGATGTTTCTTGAAGGAGTCAGTAGATCATCAAACACAGATGTTTCTTGAAGGAGTCAGTAGATCATCAAACACAGATGTTTCTTGAAGGAGTCAGTAGATCATCAAACACAGATGTTTCTTGAAGGAGTCAGTAGATCATCAAACACAGATGTTTCTTGAAGGAGTCAGTAGATCATCAAACACAGATGTTTCTTGAAGGAGTCAGTAGATCATCAAACACAGATGTTTCTTGAAGGAGTCAGTAGATCATCAAACACAGATGTTTCTTGAAGGAGTCAGTTGATCATCAAACACAGATGTTTCTTGAAGGAGTCAGTAGATCATCAAACACAGATGTTTCTTGAAGGAGTCAGTAGATCATCAAACACAGATGTTTCTTGAAGGAGTCAGTAGATCATCAAACACAGAGATGGTTCCAAAGCTTAGGAGCAACAGTCTGGAAGGATTTCTCTCCTCTGGTCCTGAAGTTCAGGAACCATCAGTAGATTCTGATCCACAGACCTCAGAGCCCGAGCTGGGGTGTAAGTCTGGATCAGATCACTGATGGAAGGTCTGACCATGAATAGATCTGAAAGTAAGAACCAGAATTTTAAAGTTGATCCTGAAAGAAACTGGCAGCCAGTGAAGAGTTTTAAGGATCGGAGAAATGTGAGTTCTTCTACTAGAGCGGCTCAGAATTCTCTCTGCAGAGTTTTTTATGAACTGCAGGCGAGACAGATCCATCTTGTTTAGACACCAAAATAAACGGTTACAATAGTCCAGACGAGAAGACACAACACATGGATTATTAGATCCAGATCATGTGGTGACATCACCTTAGTTAAGCCTTTTCTGCAGTGATCGTCCTCTGTTTCCTCCTGGTCCATAAAAAAGCAGCGACTGCTGCGACTTTAAAAAAAAACTTTGGAGAAAACACCAAAGTACATTCAGGTCACTTCTGATACGATCAGCCGAGCGCTCAGTGTTTTCGGGGGGGGGGGGGGGGGGGGGTTCGCTCAGGTGAAGGCTCGGGGGTCACTGGCCCGTCCGACTCATTGATCCGAAGGCATCGACTTCCCGCTCGTCCCCGTCACCATTAATCTCCCCAGGCGGCGCCGGGTAAACAAGAGCCGTCCAAGCGAACTCATTAGGAGATCAAACGCTCCCAGGGTTGACGCGTTACATCGTTTTCCGAGGGAGATTTAGCCGAAGCTAACCTGCTGCATGACAGCGACACATCAACGCGCTCCGATGATTTATTGCCGCTCCTCCGAGTCTTCGCTGCCCTTAAAACACTCTTTCAGACGTGAAGAAAAACTCTTCGGCGACACATTAAAGTTTGTCTTTGCAGAACCGAACCACCATGATGAGGTAGTGAAACCGAGGTCGGACGGCGAGAGAAACACGTGTGACCACGTGAAGCCGAGGATTCATTATTAAACACCAGTTTTCTGCAGGAAGAAGCGGGAAATGTTTCCTCGGGATAATTAGTGAAGCGGCTGACGGTTGAAAAAGTAAATATGCTGCTGCGGCTTTTATCATCTTTATAACGTCAGCTCCGTAGAAGACCCCCCCGATGCATTGTGGGAGATACAAAGAGATAACTAACCTGATGTTTCTGCTGGAACGAAGGTAACTTTTTTTTTGTTTCTTGCTGGTTTTTAAAAAAAGTAGTTCTCTCGGAGGAGGTGCACATCGTGGACTTAGATGCAGATGCAGCAATATTTTCACTCCTCATTAGTAAGAACAACGATCTTTACAGGAAGAAATGTGGATTTATTTCATTTTTATCCGAGTAATATTCCTGCTAATCTGTGATTTTGCTCACGCAGGCTCAGGTGTCGAAGCTACAAATCAAAGTTCTCTTAAACTGTGGCGGTAAATCTGTCGGATAAATATCTAGAGCGCCTGTTTTCTTCTTGGTCATATATCAGTGATGTCTGTGGAACATCTAGTTATGGATGGACTTTCTTTCAGATATATATATATATATATATATATATATATATATATATATATATATATATATATTGTTTTTATTACTGAGTGATATCATCAATACATACGGTTATGGATCTTGTTAAATACATGTTGAATCATATTTTTCTCGACTGAAATACAATTTAAATTTAATTAGGTTAAAATGTATGAAGATAATACTGAGAACAACACAGGAGTTCCAGAAAATCAAGGAAAAGCCTGAACAAATAAAAACGTCTTAAGATGTTTCTTAAAGGAGTCAGTAGATCCATCAAGCGCAAAGACAGAGAAGATCGTTCCAAAGCTTAGGAGCAACAGCATGAAAAGATTTCTCTCCTCTGGTCCTGAAGCGTGTTCAGGAACCATCAGTAGATTCTGATCCACAGACCTCAGAGCCCGAGCTGGGGTGTAAGTCTGGATCAGATCACTGATGGAAGGTCTGAACATGAATAGATCTGAAAGTAAGAATTTTAAAGTTGATCCTGAAAGAAACTGGCAGCCAGTGAAGAGTTTTAAGGATCGGAGAAATGTGAGTTCTTCTACTAGAGCGGCTCAGAATTCTGGCTGCAGAGTTCTGAATCAACTGCAGGCGAGACAGATCCTTCTTGTTAAGACATGAAAACAAACTGTTACAATAGTCCAGACGAGAAGAAACAAACGCATGGTCCAACAAGCTCCAGATCATGTTCCGACAACATTTTCCTAAGTTTAGAGACTTTTCTCAGTTGAAGGAAACAGTTTCTGGTCAGTTTTCTTCAGTGTTGAACAAGAGACATGTCTTTATCAAATACAACACCCAGGTTTCTCAGGCTCAGTTTGACAGACTGACCTAAGTCACCCAAGTACTGAGTCAACCCTGGAACCTTATCATCAGGAGCAATCACCAGTGTTTCAGTTTTGTCCACATGCTGCAAAGTGTTTTCACTCATTGTTTGATTTCTAGCAAACAATTGACTAAGTTCAGCCTTTGGGGCTCAGTTGGATCAAAAGAGCAGTAGAGCTGGATGTCATCAGCAAAAATGTGATAAGAAACATCTGGAAATCTCTGAATGATTTTACCGAGGGGAATCAAGTACAAAAATTCTGTCTTTGCGTGTCCTGCGACAGACTGGCGTCCTGTCCAGGGTGTCCCCTGCCTCTCGCCCAATGAAACTGGGACAGACTCCAGTCTCCCTGCGACCCCGGTAAGGGATGAAGTGGTAGAAAATGAATGAATGAATGAATGGAAAGATAACTCTTTTTGGTGTGTAGATGTTGTACCATCATGGTACTAGCATTAGTAACTATCCCAATGGATGATCCATCGATGATCTACTAACTTAGAGTCACTAATAAATATCTGTATCGTAGTGTTGGTAACACTTTAGAACGAGGAACACAATAACTATGAATAAGATATATATTTATATGTGAATTAACAGAAAGATTAGCCTCTTATGAACCAGTATAAAGTCAGATAATATGGATTTCACTCTGATTATTATGAATTATTATTTTAATGAGGATGTTGTTAATACTTGTAGATAAGATAATAAAACATGTTTTGACATTATAACTCCTGAAAATCTGAAAATCAAGTATGAATATGATGCAACTTTAGAAAAACATAATTACAATTACAAATACCTACTATTGAGTTATTAAGAGGCTAATACTACTTTAATAATATTGAATTATAAGTTAATCTTTTATTACTTCTTTATTTTCTGTTAATACTCAGAAATTAAGGTGTGAACTCTTCAATATTATCCTGATAATAAGGATAGATTATAGTCACAATGAACACAGCGTGAGTTATTATAGTTCATAAGTGGCTCTTTTTATACATGAGAATAATGTGGTTTTCTCTGTACAAGAATAAAAGCGTCATCTTGAGGTGAGGCTGCAGAAACAACCTGCAATATCTGTTGAGGTTACTATAGTAAGGTAAGTAGGTATTGTTTAAGTATTTAAGTTGTTGTTTGTTCCTTGCAAATGTTTTGACCTCAGTGTTTTCTTTATGTTTTACTGTTGTTTCCTGTTTTATTATTTCTGTTTTTGGACATTTTGTAAGATATAGGACTATTTGTTGTTCACGTGGTTGTGGACTCTTGTTATGTCATGTTTTCAGCCTATAACTATATTATTAAATAACATTACAATAGTGGATCGTATGAAATATTCTGTCCGGGGTGAGTTCATTAGGTGCTTTTGTTCGTGAGTGAGGGAAGGATACGTACTGTAAGTAAGTAAGTAAGTAATTTTTATTTATAGAGGGCTTTTCCAGACCAGGGTCACAAAGTGCTTAAACATTCAAAACAATATTCAATAAAGTGTAAACTTTAAAGATCAAGATAAAACTGAGAAAACAACAGGAGTTCCAGAAAATCAAGGAAAAGCCTGAACAAATAAAAATGTCTTGAGATGTTTCTTGAAGGAGTCAGTAGATCATCAAACACAGATGTTTCTTGAAGGAGTCAGTAGATCATAAAACACAGATGTTTCTTGAAGGAGTCAGTAGATCATCAAACACAGATGTTTCTTGAAGGAGTCAGTAGATCATCAAACACAGATGTTTCTTGAAGGAGTCAGTAGATCATCAAACATAGATGTTTCTTGAAGGAGTCAGTAGATCATCAAACACAGATGTTTCTTGAAGGAGTCAGTAGATCATCAAACACAGATGTTTCTTGAAGGAGTCAGTAGATCATCAAACACAGATGTTTCTTGAAGGAGTCAGTAGATCATCAAACACAGATGTTTCTTGAAGGAGTCAGTAGATCATCAAACACAGAGATGTTTGTTGAAGGAGTCAGTAGATCATCAAACACACAGATGTTTCTTGAAGAAGTCAGTAGATCTTCAAACACAGAGATGTTTCTTGAAGGAGTCAGTAGATCATCAAACACAGAAGTTTCTTGAAGGAGTCAGTAGATCATCAAACACAGATGTTTCTTGAAGGAGTCAGTAGATCATCAAACACAGATGTTTCTTGAAGGAGTCAGTAGATCATCAAACACAGATGTTTCTTGAAGGAGTCAGTAGATCATCAAACACAGAGATGGTTCCAAAGCTTAGGAGCAACAGTCTGGAAGGATTTCTCTCCTCTGGTCCTGAACCCTGTGCGTGGAACCATCAGTAGATTCTGATCCACAGACCTCACAAGATCTGGGGAGTCACCGAAAAAACAAGATCGTGGATCGATCGTGGCTTAAAGGATTTGTCCAGGAAGTACTCGGGAGAAATCGGAGCAGAAGCTCGGTCATCTAGAAGAGACTCAATGTAGTAACGCTGCTGCTTCAGATTGAAAGGATGGTGTTGAGGTGAGCCAGGAAGACTTCTGGAACCTCTGGACCGAGACCTCAGGGGAGACCCAGTCCACATCAATTAAATGATTAGACCTCAGAAGTCAAGATGGTTTCTAGGGACTACTGAGAATTGATGGATGAGACTCTTAATAAATAACCGGTTTTTAAATACTTTTTGACATTTTGAAAACATCTCAAAATGTTGTTTTGACCTTTAAGAACAACTTAAGCTTCTTTGGAGATTGAAAAAAAACATATAAGTATTTATGTATTTTAGGAAACGACCATTTGTCCAAAACTCTAGGAAACCAGACTTGAGACATCAACTGTCCGACACACGATCTTAACACAACTTTTTTCAACTTCTCAGCAGTTGTTCCGAGACGCACAAACCTCACACAAGATCACACGATCCATGCGAGCTGGATCCCCTGCGAGCAGATCTGAGAGAACTGCAACACCTTCAGGAGGCTCAACATGCTTCGTACCATCACCGCTGACCCGCACACATGCTGGCTTCTCACTTCCTGCACCCGGAGGCTCCTGGTCTCGTGGTTTTTGATCATCCAACATCAAAGCAACCCAAGGTTTCTCGGAGGGAAAAAACGCTCGTGAAACGCAACGCGATCCATTTGAGAGAAACGATTTCCGATAATCAAGCGAGAAAATCCCCGAGCGTAGAAGTCCGCGATCCTTCAGGAGGATTACGACGCAGGAGCTAAATAATGGAATCCTGCTGATGGATCTTCCTTCGGGTCGGAGTTTGTATTCGACTCAGGAAGGATCCGCCACGACTGGAGCAGACGATTCAATTTGACAACATCTGCGACTCGTACGCGCGGCTTCTCTGCCAATCATAAAAGTTATTAACATGAATGATATAAGAATATGTTGACACCGTTAGTAACAAATTGTTGGTTCAATGACACAGAAGAAGCTAAATACTCACGTTTACAACCTGTTTATTCCGTGCTTTAGAGCATAAATATAAAAGTTACAGCAGTGATTGTTAAAGTTCAACAGATTGATTGATGTGTTGATTTAAAGGGATGTGTGACTCTATTGTATCATCAGTGTGTGTGTGTTGTTGTGATGTGTGACTCTATTGTATCATAAGTGTGTGTGTGTTGTTGTGATGTGTGACTCTATTGTATCATCAGTGTGTGTGTGTTGTTGTGATGTGTGACTCTATTGTATCATAAGTGTGTGTGTGTTGTTGTGATGTGTGACTCTATTGTATCATCAGTGTGTGTGTGTTGTTGTGATGTGTGACTCTATTGTATCATCAGTGTGTGTGTGTTGTTGTGATGTGTGACTCTATTGTATCATAAGTGTGTGTGTGTTGTTGTGATGTGTGACTCTATTGTATCATCAGTGTGTGTGTGTTGTTGTGATGTGTGACTCTATTGTATCATAAGTGTGTGTGTGTTGTTGTGATGTGTGACTCTATTGTATCATCAGTGTGTGTGTGTTGTTGTGATGTGTGACTCTATTGTATCATCAGTGTGTGTGTGTTGTTGTGATGTGTGACTCTATTGTATCATAAGTGTGTGTGTGTTGTTGTGATGTGTGACTCTATTGTATCATCAGTGTGTGTGTGTTGTTGTGATGTGTGACTCTATTGTATCATAAGTGTGTGTGTGTTGTTGTGATGTGTGACTCTATTGTATCATCAGTGTGTGTGTGTTGTTGTGATGTGTGACTCTATTGTATCATCAGTGTGTGTGTGTTGTTGTGATGTGTGACTCTATTGTATCATCAGTGTGTGTGTGTTGTTGTGATGTGTGACTCTATTGTATCATCAGTGTGTGTGTGTTGTTGTGATGTGTGACTCTATTGTATCATCAGTGTGTGTGTGTTGTTGTGATGTGTGACTCTATTGTATCATCAGTGTGTGTGTGTGTTGTTGTGATGTGTGACTCTATTGTATCATCAGTGTGTGTGTGTTGTTGTGATGTGTGACTCTATTGTATCATCAGTGTGTGTGTGTTGTTGTGATGTGTGACTCTATTGTATCATCAGTGTGTGTGTGTTGTTGTGATGTGTGACTCTATTGTATCATCAGTGTGTGTGTGTTGTTGTGATGTGTGACTCTATTGTATCATCAGTGTGTGTTTGTACAAAACTCTCTTTTCATTGAAATATTGACATTAGAAAATGATCTTAAGCTCCGCCCACTGAATACACTTTGTGGAGATTAAATCTTGTTGACCATAACCACACCCACTCTGCTGTGATTGGTCAAACATGTAGGTTTGTCATCAATGTGCGTCGTCAATCCAGGAAGTCTCCCCACCAAGGGACTTGTTGTATAAACAAAGCGGGCTTGATTACAGCTGGCTGGAGGAGTGAAGCCATTATTACGTCATAATGGACTCTCGTAACCTCTTGTTCGCCAAGATTTCAGAGCAACTTTATAAAGTAAACAGTGTAAAACATGGTCATGATGAGGAACTTACTGCGTCTTGGAGAGAAGAACATTTACTACATGTCAGGACGGTTGGAGTTCCACATCAGATGCTCTTTAAAGAGCAGGATGTGGTGACTCTGCTGGATCAGGCTTTTTTCCCTGCACTATAATCAAATGTCATTATAAATCCACTACAGTAAGCGAGTGAAGCGCTTGTCATCCTTGTGACGGTGGAAGACACGAAAGGTGTGTTTACTGCTTCTAAAGGTATTGACAGTGGACATAAAGCCAAATAAATTAAGACATTTTTAGTAATTTCTTTAGGCAAAAATGTTCTGAATGAGCACCGTTAGCATCATATTAGCAGGTGCGACAAATGTCTTCAATTCACATTTTATCATTTTGATAAAACTAAAAATGTATTTTTTTCCTTTTTTTTTGTTAGGTTAGATTGTTTACTTATTTGGGTTCTGGTACATTTTCCAATCATTTTAATCTGATATCATTAGTTTATTTATTAAAACACGTCAGTATGAAATGGTTCAAATCAATGAAAAAAAAAGTTTATAGTTAAATAAGTATTTAAATGTTTTGGTTCAGACCAGGTCATCAAAACTGTGACACATTATGTCAACAATTTACCAAAAACAAGTCTTATATAAAAAAGTCTCGTATTAAAACCCTCTCTATTCCATTTTCATTATTATCTTATCGCTGAAAAACTTTATCTACAAAAGCAAACTGTGATTTTCCTTTTCCTACTTTTATCGACCGATAATAATCTCAGCTACTCAGGGCTGTCCTGAGATATGCTTTTTTCACTAGTAGGAAAATAAGCAAAGGCTCCTTTTTTCGTCTGGCTCTTCCCACCAGTGGCCGCCACAGGAAGTCTTCCTCCTCCACATTAACATATCCTGCACACCTTCTCTTGTCACGCCTGTCACCGCGAAGAAACCGATCCTTCCCAGACAACATCCTCCCCCAGAACACCAGCACGGCGTCTCAACAAACCATGATTCCGCTTCATTTTTCGGGCTCGTGTGACAAGAATCACAAACAAACCTGGGATTCTTAACTTCTTGGTGTCGGCTGTAGTTTATCAAGAGATGGGTTGGGTCCCAAAATCCTTCACTTCTGCACTTACACTTAGTATTTTGAGTGCACAAGTGAAACCTGATGAGCAGTGTGTGAAAACTGTACAACACAACAACATTATTATCAAAAAGAATAAGCAAAAACTCTCCCGTCTGCCTCCGACTCATAAACAAGGTAATAAGTAATAAGAG
This sequence comes from Callionymus lyra, assembly GCF_982586985.1. NCBI lineage: Eukaryota > Metazoa > Chordata > Actinopteri > Syngnathiformes > Callionymidae > Callionymus > Callionymus lyra. The sequence continues at coordinate 6,986,524 of NC_141819.1, forward strand.
GAAGTGTCTGAGGGAGGAACGAGGGACGCATGAAAAGCACAACTTTTCTATTTTTTCCTCCTGAATTTGATCATCAAAGACATAGAAACTCATCATGTATCAAATAAACTTAATGAGTTATTAAAGTACAAACCAGGGGTGTGTCCCAAATTGCACACTTGTGCACTTACAATTACAATTTTGAGTACACAAGTGAGACCTGATGAGTAGTGTTTGAAAATGTAGTGCACAATGAGCACTCAAACGGCCAGAAAATTGAGTGTGTATCGATGAACACTTTCCACCCTCAACGTCCTCCATCTTAGTGACGTAGATGAAGCTAAACTGAAGCTAAACTGAAGCTAAACTGAAGCTAAACTGAAGCTAAACTGAAGCTAAACTGAAGCTAAACTGAAGCTAAACTGAAGCTAAACTGAAGCTACGTCTTCGGAGCAGATACCGACGTAAATGTCTCGAGAAAACACTCATTTTACCACAAAAACAACACAACAACAGTAATAACACAATGAAACACAACTTAATAACTTGTTTCAATTGTATAAAAGTGTTGTCAAGTGTCAGTGATAGTGTTTCAACGACTGGTTGATCAGAGTTAAAAAGTAGTAGAAGAAGAAGCTGTCGAGTCATTTCCTGTTAGTGTGTAGCAGCAGAGTTTGATCTGAGACAGTACTACACCGTTGAAATATGCACCCTGGTCAAGTACATGCACTATCCTAATGTGTACTGTAAACCAGTGCACTCGGAGAAGTGCGCGATTTTGGACATAGCCAATGCTAATGCTAACATGATTAGCATAGCAGTCGCTGACCTTTAAAGTATATACTTTATTCAATATTGTTTTGATTGTTTAAGCGCTTTGTGACCCTGGTCTGGAAAAGCGCTATATAAATACAAATTACTTACTTACATTAAAATGAAAAAACATTTTTGTCTATAACGCTAAAAAGAACAGATTACTCTGAAGATAATCCCAACCCTGAGTCGACATGAGTCTGATCTGCTTCATGACCATCGACTCCCAGAATCCTCTGCTGTGCTGAGTCACGGGTGAGTCAGTCAAAAGTAAGTTCGTAACTCGCTTCAGAACCTGTCGCTCTGCATCGCTGGATGTTCGACTGAAATCTGTGCTGCGCTCGTTTCCTCGACTTTTTGAACTTTTCTTTTGTCATATTTTATTCAGTTTATTTGATTTCCGTCCGTACAGAGTGTCTTTGATCCAGATGCTGCTTCATTGATAGGTTCCTCACCCCTGTGACCCGTCACTCAATAGTGATGAGCTGAGGGTCGAGAACTCTCTCCTCGTCTGTCCAGGAATCATGTTGACGCTGGAAGTTTGGCAGGTTTTTTTGTGTGAACTTTGAAGGACAGAAGGTAGTTTGTGATGCACACACACTTGATGGAAGTAAATAATAAAACGTTTACGACTCCTGGATTTTGACGAGTAATGAGCCTGAGTTTGGTGTGAGATTTACTGACTTCAGTCAAACTTTAAGTTCAACTAAAGTGTAGATTTAAGTGTGTGTTGTTGTGATGTGTGACTCTATTGTATCATCAGTGTGTGTGTGTTGTTGTGATGTGTGACTCTATTGTATCTTCAGTGTGTGTGTGTTGTTGTGATGTGTGACTCTATTGTATCATCAGTGTGTGTGTGTTGTTGTGATGTGTGACTCTATTGTATCTTCAGTGTGTGTGTGTTGTTGTGATGTGTGACTCTATTGTATCATCAGTGTGTGTGTGTTGTTGTGATGTGTAACTCTATTGTATCATCAGTGTGTGTGTGTTGTTGTGATGTGTGACTCTATTGTATCATCAGTGTGTGTGTGTTGTTGTGATGTGTGACTCTATTGTATCATCAGTGTGTGTGTGTTGTTGTGATGTGTGACTCTATTGTATCATCAGTGTGTGTGTGTTGTTGTGATGTGTGACTCTATTGTATTATCAGTGTGTGTGTGTTGTTGTGATGTGTGACTCTATTGTATTATCAGTGTATCAAAAGTGTTGTCAAGTGTCAGTGATAGTGTTTCAACGACTAGTGTTAAAAAGTAGTCGCACTACATTTCACATACTAAGAATTTTGAGACGCACTTTTGCATCTCACTATGTTTTATGTTTAAGTTTAATTATTATGTTTTAGTACACAAGAATGCGATTTAAGACACAGCTCAAGAAAGCATTAGTTAGCATTAGCTTCAAATATAACGCAATTGCTGTGTCTCAAATACTGGTTTACAGTACACTGTTAGACAGTGCACTTACTTGTGCAGTACTTAAATGTCAACAGTGTAGTACTTTCTCAAATCCAACTCTGCTGCTACACACTAACAGGAAATGACTCGACAGCTTCTTCTTCTACTACTTTTTAACACTGATCAACCAGTCGTTGAAACACTATCACTGACACTTGACACCACTTTTATACAATTGAAACAAGTTATTAAGTTGTGTTTCATTGTGTTATTACTGTTGTTGTGTTGGTTTTGTGGTAAAATGAGTGTTTTCTCGAGACATTTACGTCAGTATCTGCTCCGAAGACGTGTCGTCAGTGACGTAGCTTCAGTTTAGCTTCAGTTTAGCTTCAGTTTAGCTTCAGTTTAGCTTCAGTTTAGCTTCAGTTTAGCTTCAGTTTAGCTTCATCTACGTCACTAAGATGGAGGACGTTGAGGGTGGAAAGTGTTCATCGATACACACTCAATTTTCTGGCCATTTGAGTGCTCATTGTGCACTACATTTTCGCACACTACTCATCAGGTCTAACTTGTGTACTCAAAATTTTAATTGTAAGTGCACAAGTGTGCAATTTGGGACACACCCCTGGTTTGTACTTTAATAACTCAATCAAGTTTATTTGATACATGATGAGTTTCTATGTCTTTGATGATCAAATTCAGGAGGAAAAAATAGAAAAGTTGTGCTTTTCATGCGTCCCTCGTTCCTCCCTCAGACACTTCCTCTTATTACTTATTACCTTGTTTATGAGTCGGAGGCAGGCGGGAGAGTTCAGGAACAACAAGTCAATCACAGAACCGAAGCCAGAGCTGCTCCTCATCTCACGAGCCAGATGCGGATCTCGCCGGAGCCGGATCCGTCCAGTGACCCCGTGACCCCGACAGCTGTGCCCGAGAGCGACGCGCGGGACTGGGCTAATAGAATCGGAGCCGGCGAGGAGTTGCACACATGAGCTGTTTTATAATGAGTTTTTATTTAGGGATATTCCGAGAGCAGCAGGTTGGTCCAGGTCCGGTCGCCCCGGCAGAAGTGTCCACGGATACATTTTCCGGGGATTAATATTCATCAATTTAAATTGAAACTGGTTCCACTTGAGGAAATGTTCAACCTCGTGCAGAGGATATATTGACAATATATATTCATTCCAGGCCTGCTACACAACACAAGGAAGTCTTGGATTAGAAACAAATACTCACGAATGCCACTTATTCCAGCGCCAGGATGTGTGTGTGTGTGTGTGTGTGTGTGTGTGTGTGTGTGTGTGTGTCTGTGATGATGAACCACACAAAGAGTGTGTTGAGGAATGAAATGTCGTCGCATCTCAAAACATGTGACATTAAGTTATATATATATATATATATATATATACAGGGTTTTATGTGAGTTTATTTGATTGTCTTTGCATTCTCTAAAAGTGTGTCTTCGAGTGTGTTATCTGTGTGACTGTGTGGGTTTATGCCAGTGTTTGTGTTCTTTTTTTTTTGCGTCAGATGTGTTTCGGTGGGATTTGATAATAAGTATTTTTTTCCATTGTTTTGTCATCTTGAGTTAATTTGTGTTGTTAAGGATAAACGCTACACACTAGTGTAAACACAGTTTTAAAGTCACTATTATACTTACACAAACTCTTACACAATAATTGTAAGTAAGTAAGTAAGTAATTTGTATTTGTATAGCGCTTTTCCAGACCAGGGTCACAAAGCGCTTAAACAATCAAAACAATATTCAATAATTGTGTAACTATTTTAGTGAGAACATTGTTAGTTTTTTTGTTTAATGTCGGGTTTAATTTTGACCATAATCTTACTATAACCACGCCCACTCTGCTGTGATTGGTCAAGCATGGAGGTTTGTCACCGCACATCATTAATCATTGAAGTCGTCACCTCCGAGGGACTCGTTGTGTTTGTACAAAACTCTCTTTTCATTGAAATATTGACATTGGAAAATGATCTTAAGCTCCGCCCACTGAAAACACTTTCTGGAGATGAAATCTTGTTGACCATAACCACGCCCACTCTGCTGTGATTGGTCAAACATGGAGGTTTGTCATCAATGTGCGTCGTCAATCCAGGAAGTCTCCCCCTCCAAGGGACTCGTTGTGTAAACAAAGCGGGGCGAGATTAGAGCTGGCTGGAGGAGGAGTGAAGCCATTCATAATCATAGTCATAATAGACTCTCGTAACCTCTCGTTCGCCCAGATTTCAGAGCAACTTTATAAAGTAATGAGTGTAAAACATGGTCATGATGAAGAACTTACTGCATCTTGGAGAAGAAGAACATTTACTACATGATGGTACCGACGTCTCCTCACACATGACATTTATTCGACAGGGAGAATGTCGGCAGAAAAACCCTCAAACCACTTGACGTGGACGTCGGGTCAGAGCGCTCGGCAACAGAACATCTTGAACGCTCTGGTGATCTCCGACACTAGAGGTTCCATCAGTCTCCGGCTCGTGTTCCGACACTCAAAGGTTGAGCAGGTGATCACGGAGCTGCTCTCGTTTCACCCCCGCAGCCTTTTATTTCTCCTCCCCAAATTAATTATCGACCAGGATTCAAGCTGTTTGTTCTGCTCCGAGCCGTGACGCCCCCACCCCCCCCCCCCCACGGAACCATGAGAGAACCACGCCACAAAAACCTGGACCGGGACCGTTCGAAGACGACCCTTCCAGCGGGGGGAACGTCTGGGCTCGGAGCTCCGGGCGGCGCCGTCTCCCAAACATCCCAGGGTCACGTGATGCTTTCCTTTCAGCCGTGTTTATCAGTCGGACTCAGGCCCGGACTCGAAGGAGAACATGCAGCAGAAGCTGACAATACGGCGGCGGCGCCAGAGGCAGAATCAACATCCGGAGAGTCCGAGTCGCACGCTCGGCCGCGTCTGGTTCCGAGGCTCGCCGGGCGATTCCGACGCCGCTGAAGAATTCTGTTGAATAACGTTTTAAAAAAAATCCAAGTCTCTCTTAGATGGTCATGAATATTGACTTGCTTTTCTCTCCCAGATGCTTCTACGGCTGCTCACGTCTATCGCAGAGTAACTATGAAGTGAAACAACAACATGATGCTGTAACTTTCACAGTGACGACAAAAGTTACACACAAATCAGGACTTTTATACTTTAACTAGATCTATATCTGTGTGTGAAATCAAAAACCTAACACTATAGATGCTTAACATCTGTTTGAAGTTCAACTAATGTGTGTATTTGAGTGTGTGTTGTTGCGACGTTGGACTCTATTGTGTGTGTGTGTTTGTACAAAACTCTCTTTTCATTAACATTAGAAAATGATCTTAAGCTCCGCCCACTGAAAACACTTTGTTGTTCTGTAGATCTTGTCGACCATAACCACACCCACTCTGCTGTG